>NC_060287.1:38258299-38453220 GCF_021613505.1 Equus quagga | reverse complement strand
GGGCTAGACGGACCAGCGTTGTCACCTCCCGGGGTGAAGGAATTGGACCCAGGAGGAGCAGTGACACTTGATCAATGGCCGAAGCTGGTCCTCAGAATTGGCAAGGGGGGCCAGGAGAGGGAGGCCCCTCCCCTCTGATTTCTGGGCAAACCCTGCAGGAAGTCTGAGGGCCTAGAGCCCCCTGCATGAACGTATGGGCCAGCACCCCAGGACAGGATCATTAACAAAGGGAGTTCCCAGGGGGAAAAGAAAGCATCACATGTCCACACTATCGCATGAAAATATTTATTTGTGGATAATCAGAAGTCAACAGGACCAGCACAGACAGACATGGCCTCTATACGCTGACAGGGAGTTTTGTTATAAACGCACCCACACGCGCACAGGACGCAGGCCTGGGAGACCACCGTCCAGACCCACAGAGACAGTCCCTCCCTTGCAGCTGGGACCAAGGGGTGAGGCGCTTTGTTCTGAGACTATGTTACACCCTGGGAAGCTGCCCAGATCTGAGCTCCCTTCCAGGAAGGAGCAGGTCCACATGGGCTGGGCTCTGCCCCAGCATTTGGTCCCGTCAGTCCAGGTCTGCCATCCTTCGCCGAAATCCCAAGTAAAATTCTAAGTTAGAACATATGTAGCCATACAGTGAAAAGCATTCAAAACACCACCCACATACTTCTTGTCCCTGGGTGGGGGAAATGAAGAATTCACTTCCACTTCCCCAACATTAGACCCATACCTCCCACTGTCAAGACCGTGGTTCCAGGCATTGGCGGGGATGCGCCAGGGCTGGGGGCCTGCTGCAGGCTGGCTTCCACCCCCCTCACTCCTCGGGACACACCAGAAGGCTGCTCCCAGGGGGCAGGTCCCCGCTTCCATCCCCCAGCACTCACCCTCCTTGTGCCA
This sequence comes from Equus quagga, assembly GCF_021613505.1. Taxonomy (NCBI): domain Eukaryota; kingdom Metazoa; phylum Chordata; class Mammalia; order Perissodactyla; family Equidae; genus Equus; species Equus quagga. Next base: position 38,452,317 of record NC_060287.1, on the reverse strand, counting down.
GCTCAGTCTAGTGGCTTCCCACCAGCTAACCCAGCCCCACGCTCAGAACAGTATGCGGGAGGGCGGCTGGCTCTGCAGAGCCGGTGGGTGAGCAGGCTGGGCCCTCGACTCATTAGGACCAGTTTCCCCGTCAGGGCCAAGGCCGCTCTGGGGGCTTCCTGAGCACAAGGGCTCAGGGTGGTACTGTCTCCTGTCTGTTCCAGTCTGCCCAATTCTGCCGGACGAAGGGCTGGCCCTTGCTCTCTGGCTTCAGAGCCAACCCTCAGGACAGCGATGCCCCAGGCCAGGGAGAGTGGCCCACAGCCTCATGTAGGCATCTCCTACCACAATGGGCTTCCCGCTGCAGAAGATCAGAACTGGCCCCCTACTGGCGTAGGGCCAGGTGCTGAGGGGAGGCCATAGGTGGGGGACTTTGTTCACCCTGGGGCTTGGGGGTCCCCCAGCCTCATCCACAGCCGGGAGTCAGAGATGGCCCAGAGCCTCTGGCTCTGAGCACAGGGCTCTGCTTGGCTCAGACACTGGGAAAGCTGCTTATTCTGTTTATACCTGTTTATTCTGCCAGAATTTAAAAAGAAAATTCTAGGAAGAAATTTCCATTACTGTAAAGTTTTAAAATATTCTCTAAGTCAGATCTAGAGTTTCTCATTAAATTCTGTCCTAAACAAATGACCACACTGTTGTTTGGGAGCACAGATCACTAACGAAAGGCAGGAATGTGGTGTGTAAGACACTGTTTTTAATTAGTGTCTCCGCACTTTGAGAACAGAAACCATTTCACACTGAGAATAAACTGCAGAAGCCCACAGGAAGATGCACGCACGACGAAAAGCCCACGACGTTAGGAACTGTGAGGCCTGGCTGCGTGGCCACGCGTCCAGTGGAGCCTTCCAGCCAGCGGTGATGTCAGGACGAGCCTCTGGAACTCTACCGGGAGGCAGGACATGTGCAGGGCCCCCACTCCCTGTGCAGCACGATACAGACCGAAAAGCCTGGCTCCATCACCAGGAAGAGAAAACTAATACACTGAAGAAGGGCCTCCTAGAAAGGCGGCTGATGTTTGCAACCCGCCAGGGTGGGGGCCGGGGCCTCCTGCCCACCACTGCCCTTCCTTCTTTGCCCTCACTGTCCCTCTACTGGCAGAGGCTGCAGAAGACCCTCCAGCCACCTGATTCTGCACCTGTCACCTGTCACAAAGCGACCACAGCACAGAGATGTGCACGCCAGCTCTGCACACAGCGAGGCCGTGTGTGTGGGTGCTCGATCACTGTACTTTGAGAGACCTGCCTGAACAGTGCCCGAGGGCAGAAATGGAGAGAGTAGGAGGGGTCTCCTGGAGGAATGACGTCCATCCAGACCAACTGGGCCCACGTTCAAGTCTTCCCAGGCTTAGGGTAGTCGACCTGGCCTCCCAGAGCTGCCCTCCCCAGGGATGGGGTCCTTCTGAGTGCCCTCTCCAAGGACACAGGAGACAGCTCTCCAGGGAAGTCTTAATGCAAAGAGCCACAAGAAGTGATGAGAAGGGAAGCCCCCTGCAGCCTGGCATGGGAGGTGGCCTGGAACGAAAACAGGTGGGCTCAGCAGCCGTGCCCCTCTGACAGGCAGCACTGAGTGTGGGGGGCCATGTGGCTCCCACCCAGACTCAGAAAGCCAAGACTACCCTCACAGCATCCCCGTCTGCACAGAAGCCATTCTGCTCGCTCACAAACGCCACTCCCTTCCTTCGGCCCAGGCAGGGGCTGAGTGGACCCAAGCCCACGGGAGACGCATGTGATGAAGGCCCGAGGGACAAGCGGGCGGCAGAGGAGGAGGACACGGATTCCTAGCTGTTCTGGCACCAGAATGCAGTTATGTGGTCACGGGGCGCCTCAGATGCACATCGAGATGGTCCCGGACACCCCAGGCAGCTGGTCCCATCAAAGGGCAGGAGGACAAGGAGAGGGTGTGCGTGCCATGGAGGTCCAGTGGCCAGAACACTCTCACCTCCTCTTTCGTACATTTCAGGTGAGGAGCGAAATGAGGTTCAAGCCATGAGATGGATTGTGGGTCAGGGTGGACTCAGGGTAGCCAGTCATCCCAGGCCCCACCCGCCTGGCTCCTCTGGGATCAGAGGACTCACCCTGTGCTTTAACTCCACAGGGGCCTGAGGCTCCAATGCACAGCGTTTCTTTTCTTGCCGTGGATGACGACAGTGGGGAGGTGACTGTTCACCAGGACTCAGGTGTCACGGTGTAGGCTGCACGCTGTTGACATTGAACACACCCTCCACTGACTCAGCACAGTCACGCCAAGTCGGGCTCGGTCCACTGGGGCACGAACCAACGTGCTGCAAATCAGTTGCAACACGTTTAAGAACAAACAACAAACAAGGCTTCCTTTCGACCATCACTGACATGTATTGCGAAAGAACACAGACGAACAGGACGGCCTCAGCAGGCGAGGCAACGATTCAAGACTAGTTAAAAGAAAAGGATTCATATCTCATAACTCGACTTTAAGGTCTACAGGAGAAGGTTTGAAAAACTGGAAAGTACTAAAAATCTATAGTCTGATCATCAGCAGGCGATTCAAGGCCAAGACATCTCTCATCTCGAAACAAATATTACTTTGCATGTTACTGAACCATGGGAAAGGAAGAACAAAGATGAATTCTAATTTGGACCCAACCTGTATCAAGAGCCAAGCCAATGGACCCTGGGTGACTTCTGGATGGGAAACTCCACACACAGACCATCCAGAGCCTCTGCTGTCACAGACGGAAGATGTCCACGCAGAAAGGACCTAAGACAGCACAAGGTGGGCAACAGCACGAGGAAAGGTACGCTTTGGATACAGTTTCCCATGGAAGCTGTTATTTCTACGTGAGCCTCCACCCTGCAAAGGCTCTCGGGAGCCCCCAGTGCTTCCTGCTCGGTACGGAGGGCTCAAGCCTCAAGTTCTCCTTGTGGTCCGGGCCTTACAGCCAAAGGAGACAGGAGAAGGTCTGGGGCACGCCAGAATCCATGATTTTACAGAAAGCTCAACAGGGGGAACAGTCTCATCACTCTATGTCTAATAAAGGAAGGGAATGAATGAGAGCTCGTGTCGGGGACTAAGCCTCCAGAATAAGACCTAAAGGACCCAGGAGCAAATCGTGTGTGCAGGGTGCGCCTCCTTCAAGTGCACTGTACACGCAGAATAAGCCCCACGACCAGGACCGGGTTTGCAGGGAGGCTTTGCACCATTGCGCTGAAGAGGGATACATTCAGGTTCTTTCTCTAGTCTTACACTTGCTCTTGATAGTGAAAAAGAAAAGAAAAGCAGCTTTTCCCACTGGCTGGCGATGTGGCCGTCTCCCCAGCTCTACTCGGCAGTGACAGGATCTTCTGTAGAAGGCGCCACAGAGGCCCAGGGCCCTGAGTGACTGTGGCTGCCGCCGCTCACCGTGTTGGGGAGGCTGCCCCCCTCCAGGCCGCCAGCCACAGCCTTCCTCCTTCTCCAGGCCCAGTGGGCTGCGCCCCGAGGCACAGAGGAGCCTGGTCCTCGGAACCAGGAGACACGACAGGGACACACATGCCCTGACCCGCTGGCCGCCATGGCGAGCCGAGACCCACTGACCCTGTGCGCGGGCCGCCGGGGCACGCTGATGCCTGAGAGTTAAGACATTAAGAACGTGAGCAGAGCGGAGAAGAAAGAAGAGCGGAGTCGCACAGCAAGTCGGCGGAGACCGGCGTCTCTTCCCCTTAGGGCTTTCTCAACTAAGTGAGGACAATTCTAGTGGAGAGCTGAGAGGCCCTCTGGAAGACACTGGAACTGCCACAAAAGAAGGTGCGGGCTCCAGGAGAGGGCCTGCCTAGGGGGACAGCGCTGTGGATGGGGGGACAAGGGCTGTCCTTGGAGTATGCTTTCCCAGTGGCCCACATCCAGGCCCCCCACATTCTGCCATCTCCCCACTTCTCTCCAGGCTGTAGGTTCCCGGGAGATGCAAACCTCTGCACCCCCAGACCAAGGCGGAGGGCTGCTGAGATCAAGATACGCTGAGTCTTCAGGAGGGGCACCCGGCAGTGGACAAGTGGACTAGAGTCACGGCCTAGGTGTGGCCTTCGCTCGAGGCACCCAGAGCTGCTCCTCTGAAGCTCTGCCCCCTCCCCTCTCAGGTTTGGGGAGGGACGAGAGCCGGCTTCTGCAAGCCTCTCGCTTCCTGGCCTCTGGCCGGCACAGAACGCAGAAGGGGGGGGGTACGAGGTAACTGGCCGGTGGGGTGAAATATGCCGACAGTGGGGGGCAGGAGCCCTCTGTATCTGTCTGTACACTAACACCATGGCACAATGCATTTGTCACCAGCAGCAGGTGGCAAACACAGGGCTTAACTTGTTGTACCATAAACTAGGCAAGTTTTCACAAGGACCCGGACACAGTCATCACCCCCAGCACCAGACTTTTCTTTATCTCTGCCACGTCCCCCAGTGAGTTACAAGGTGGTCCCGCTGATATACATGAGATTTACGGACCCACTTGAGTTTTCGGGGTCCTGGAAAGGTCCCCACCAAAGTGACAGTGCAGGGTCTGTGTGTGTCTGAGCCCGCTGGCATTAACCTGTCCATACGGCAGAACGAAAGCGGAACATCTGAAATCCCCAGGGATCTAACAGGCGGCAAAGTCAGAAATAAAAACATTCTGATGCAGGAACAAAGAAGAAAGGGCAAAACAGCAATAAAGATATTTGGCATAATTCTTCTGATGTGGACAGTTAAAACCGGGCACGGTCTCAGAGACGCACAGACACGGGGGCTTCCCCAGGCCCAGCCCACGCGGGACAGGGATCCCACAGACCCCCGAGCCAGCCGAGGAGGACACCCCTGAGACGGTCAACACGGAGCTGGTTTTCCAGGGAGGCCCAGGAGCCTTCGGGGGGAGGGGAGCTGTTTCCAAATTAGAAATTTCTGTGATCGCTTTGTTATTTTTAAAAAGCACAACTGGCACGTTTTCACAATTAAGACCAGTGGATGCTGGACACTCATGAAAGAAAAAAAATCTCAAGTTTCGGTCACAGCTCTAAGGCAGACGTTACACTTTTCACAGGAATGAAAATGGAGACACCAACACGCTGTGCGTCGGGAGGTGGTGCACGCGGCCTCACAGCACCGTGGCCTGGACGACGATCTCCGGGTTCTCGATATCCTTTTTGCTCTGGACCATCCTCAGCTCCAGCTGGGCCGGGTTGGGCTTCAGTCCTTTCCCAGCCTGGGCTGCAGAACGAACAGAGCGTTAACGGAGTGGGCGGGGCCGGGAGAGGCGACGCTTAGTTTCTCTCCTCCTACTGCCTTCGTCCGAGCCCCCCCGCCGTCTGGATTACTCAGGAGTTCCTCTCTCAGAAGGGGGCTCCGAGCTGCTGCCCAATGACCCCAGGCCTGAAGGCCAAGGCCAGGGAGCCGGCGGAAGGCAGGGACCCCATTCACAGTGGGACAAAGTGGTCACACCAGAGTCCAGTGGGTGTCTCCCTCTCCCACCTCTCTGACTGAGGGTCCCAGACACAGCGCCGGCCAACGAGCCCGCCTGCGGGAAGGCTACGCGGTACCTTTTGCACATTTGATGGTCCGCTGCAGAACGTGATGCATGGCTGACACGGTCTTCTCACAGGCCACCTGCAGGGAGGAGAGAAGCACTAGATCCCCCCCCACTCGACTCTCTGCTCCCTCTGCTGCCCCAGTGGGATTTCCCACCGACACAAGCACCGGCCCCGTCCTCTGAGTCACCAGGGCCCTGACCACCATCACATGCTCCCCAAACCACCACGGGACAGCCCACCGCAAAGATCCCAGCGCTGAGCAGGTGCCTGCCTACTAAACTAACCGCCTCCCTCTCGACCACAAACAACTCTGGGGCAGGCCTGTGTCTCGCGACCTGTCAGGATTGCCTGGTATGTCGTAGGTTCTTAATAACTGTTCCTGGAATGAACTGGTCATAAAGAAGCTACACAGGAAAGAGCTCCTGCCCCAAACCTGGCCAAAGTCATCACCTGCCGGTGTCTCAAAGTCAAAGACTCAGGCTTTAACTGGTGCTGAGGATGCAAGTGGAATGCCTGCCCCCTCCGCCACCAACTCGGGGAGCCGGGGCCGCGCTGAACCCCGACTTGGCCTTAGGCAGCCCAGCAGCGAGGCCTCCTCCAGGCACCAGCTGGTCAAGATGTGGCTGCCTGGACCAGACGGAGCTCCCGTGGCTGCTAATTAAACACGGCAGGTCTGCCTCACCCTGGGCCCACGAGGGAGGCAGGAGGGGGCGGAACTGGCGAGGAGACGGGTACCTGTCAGCTTCGTGTCACAGCACTCACCCCTGAGCCTCCCTCGTAGGGGAGAGGAAAGGGTGCAGCCCCAGGCCTGCATTTCACAAACACGGAGGGGGGCGAGCATCTGTCCCAGGGGAAATGGGGCCCCTCCAGGTGCCCGGCAAAGACAGCTTCAGGGGAATCCACTCCCAGATTCCCCACCTCCAAGTTCTTCCCTCCTCAAGTGGACACAGAGGCCAGTTCCTCTCTCCGACCCCTCCCCCCCCCCCCCCACCCCCCCCCCCCCCCCCCCCCGCCCCGCATTCTCAGGCGGTGGCAGGCGCCACCCACCCGAACCACTGAGGTGTGCAGAGCGGGGCATGCAAAGGGCCCCAGGGCTGGTACGGCCCCGTGCGCACTGGCTTTCTAATTCTTTGGTTTCGGCAATGTTGAGGCAGGACATGTGCTGGTCGTCACCGCTGGGCATCAGAGCAATCGGATAAGATATCACAACGCAGCTCTTCTGCTCAAAGCACAGAAGGAGGTCAAAGAATGCGCCGTGACTCCTGGGGTCACCGTGGAGCGCAGAGAAAAGAGCCTGCACCCCACACCCCGATTCACCAAATCCGTCTAGCAGCGGACCGTGCTCCCAGCACTGCCTGAGCAAAATGGCTCTCTCTACACAGATGCATTTGTGGGCATTTGCACACAAATCAGGGGGCACCGGCGTGGGGACAACGCCTGGAAACAGGTCTTATCCAAGCAAGTCTGACTCCAGAGCTCGCCCCTTGTGCCCCAAGGGGCTGCGAGCCGCCAGTCTAAGGTCACCGCAGGAGTTAATCTCAGGACAAACTTGCACGGTGCTGCTCTCCTGGAGGATGCTCCTAGCTACTGAGGCTGAACACCACCTCTCAGTCATAGCCAGAGCCCTCAGGTGCCCTCTGGGTCAGGACTTCCCCACGGGCAGGACCGGGACGACTCCGGGATGCTTTAAACACGTCCTGTCTAGACCCCCACAAGCACCCTGACCGCCCCTGCTCACAAACGAGAGAGACGGTGGGGAGTGGGGTTGGGGCTCACCTAGACGGGGACTCTGGAGCCCGGCCCAACCACCCTCCCCGCCCCCGGCTCACGGTGAGCCTCGTCTTCCCTCCCCGTCTGGGGCCCATGGGAAGCAGCTCCCTGCAGAGGCGCATGGGGCAGGGAGGGGTGCATCCTGCTGACCTTGAGATTATTGGGGTGCTTGTGCGTCCACGCCAGGAGCATGGCGGCAAAGAGGTCCCCGGTGCCCACGAAGACCGCGTCCACCCTGCGCATCTCCATGCGGATGCGCTCCGTCACCACGGAGCCATCGGGGCTCCCTGGGGGAGAAGAGCAAGGCTGGCTGGGACCCGAGCCCCTCGGCAGCAGAGGGCCAGCCCCACGGGGGCACAACTGGCCTGCCCTCCTCCTGCCCTGCAGGCCACAGGGAAGCTAGCGCTGCCCGCCCAGGGCTCAGTGCCTCCTGGTGCCCCTAACGCCCCCCCAGCAGCTGCCCCTGTCCCAAGGGGGGAAGTGGAAGACTGGAGCCCCGGAGGACCACACAGTCAGGTAGGCCTCGGGGGACAGTGTGCAGCTCAACAAGAGGCCAGCACACATGATATGACGAGGACGGAGACCACAGCCCCAGGGGAGTAGCAAGGGTACCTAGAGCTGTGGGGACCGTGTGAACTTAACGGAGTGGGGTACGTGTGCTTGAGGGCGAGTGCATGTGAGTGTGTGAGTGTTCTTTCACACAGACACAGAGGGATCGGCCAGCAGGCCGCGTACGGGCTGCCTAGGTGTGAGCCCCGCCTTCCGTGTCATTTTAATGCTGTGCGCAGAACACTAACTCAGGTGGCACTTCCATGAGTGAACCACCAACACAGTGGGGCACGGAACGCCCTCCCAGTGAGGACCCAGCTCCGTGGGAGGGGAGGCATGCGGACGCCTGGTCACCCGGGAGCCGGCCCATTCCATGTGGCCCCCGAGCCCGTAAGACGAGATGTGGACCCTGAGCTGCCCGCGTGGTGGTGGGCATTGAGAGCTGCTCGGTGACCACAGGGGAGCCGGTCAGCACCCTGTGCTCCATCGCACCCCGTGTCACAAAAACCTTTCTTTGATTCTGTTTTCAAAGTCTGATCTTTCTTGAGGTGACGGGAGTTCAGGAAACTGACTACCTGCTGAGTATGGCATGATTTTCCTCCTATGGAACCCAAAAGCTTCTCAGAAAACTCAGGGACATGGGGCGGGCGGAAAGGCAGAAGGGAGCCCAGTGCCGTGGCAAGGGCCAGCGCAGGACTCACGCATCCTCTGGCTCCCCAGTGCAATCAGGTAGTCGTTGCCCCTCGGGGAGGGCAGGTCGGAGCTGGTGATGACCACCGTGTCGGGGCCCATCGAGTGCAGCACGTCCATCACCTGCCGGAGCACAGGCAGTGCATCAGCTGAGGCCCAGGCACCCACACGGGGCTCTGGCGGCCGTTGCCCCAGGCCCATGAGCCCAAACAGCCAGGCACGACGGGAACTTGTGCCTCCGATGTGCTCTTGCGTGGTCTGGCTTAACGGGATGCAGATGGCAGAAGCCGAGAACATGGGGCACCGCAGCCCGGTCCCAGCCTGCCCTCACCAGTTCCTGCCCACCGTGGGGCAGTTTTGCTAGCTCAGAGCGGCCGTCCCCATTCCCTGCAGCTTCAGGTCCAAGGGTGCGTGCCTGCTGGCCCCCATGCTGCACCCTCCCTGTACTCACATTCCACAGGAAGACAGCAACCACACCCAGGCCGCTGTCCTTCCTCATCCCAGCTCCAGGGTGGCAAAACCACACACACCACCAAGCAACAACTGTCCATTCTGGGAGCCACTCACTTGCTCATTCATTCAGTCAACAAACATCTGTAACACCCCAGGGTCTGGAGCTCCCTGCCCTCCGAGGGCACAATGTCATGTGACAAAATACCCACCAGGCTAAACCAAGGCTCAGGAAAGTACCGGCTGAGCCACAGCGGCAGGCCTGGTATGGAGAGGCTGGGGCAGAGGACAGGGAGGGCCTTGTCACAGGTGGGAGGCCGTCTCCGCTGTCCCCCGTGGGGCCAGCGCCCACTGAGCTGCTCGGGACTCCCACCCTCTCGTGGGGTCACTCTGAGAACCTGAAAGGCTCCTGTGCGGACCCTGAATTGTGCGCACACACTCAGAGTTTCTGGTGCCCCGGGGCCAGCGTGGACTCCAAGTCACATTCTCCAGGCCGGGGAGAGGCTGGGCCCTGAGTCATGGCATGGCGGCCGCTCCCCTCCCCTCGTAGCCGGGGCCACAGAGCGGTGAGGAACTGATACGTCTTCCTTGTGCAACCGCCTCAGAGAAATGCTTGTGATCACACAGGCAGGCGGTGGGTGCCCTTTGCTCCAGAGCCCAGTGCAGGCTGTGGGCGACGTGTCCCCCGCCATGCACGCAGGCACATGCACTCACACACGTAAACACACACGGGGGGGGCACCCACCCAGCACCCACTTGCTCTGGGCACCACACGTTGTGCCAGGTCAGAGAAAGGCCTCAGAGCGGGAGGAGGGCACCCTCCCACCCCGTCCCCCTGCTCCAGCGTCCCCTCTGCACATCAGGGAAACAGAGGCACTGCAGCCCCATGGGCCCGGGTGTGGCCACAACTGGCCGCCTCCAGCTCTGACCCAGGGACGTAGCTCCTTGGAGGGTATTTCCTGGACAGGGAAGAGAGCTCATGCTTCTGACGAGGCCCAGCCACAGACGGCATGAAGCTGGTGCTGGCCCCTGGCAGCACACCGGACCCAGGTTTGTTGCTTGGGCAAGCAGCCCAGAGGGTGGCAAACCATCTAAAGCTACAGGCAGACAGGAGGCCGACTGTCAGGAGTCCTGGAGGGAAAGTCAGAAGAAAGCTCGCCCTGGGCTGCAGCTCCTGCCGCACACTGCCAGCCCACCCCTCCTGACGACTGGCCCTGCAGGTCCCGGACGTGCCCTGCCAGCCCCCACCAGGGGCCAGCCACTTCCTTGCAATCAATCTCTTCCTACACATGCACACACACACAAGTGCGTGCACACACACACACATGCATGCTGCACACTCTCACACGTGCGCACACACACCACATGTATACACATGCATGCATACAGACTCCCCCCACATGGGCATGGACACACGCACCCACCCCTCTTCCTGGTCCCTGGTGGACCCTGACAGCTATAGACGATTTTTGGTCGACACCAGGGAGAAACAAGTGGACGGTACTAGCATGTGCCTGGCGCCTGCTCAGTGCGTGTCTGCTTCTCTGACCGTCCGCCAGGCGGCAGAACCTCACCCTGCAGTGGGCCTTCCCCACAGGCAGGTTGGGCCAACCCCACAGCCTGTGGAAGGGCCCCTCCCACAGACGCACGGGTCACGGGCACCAGGTGCAGCTGCTGCTTCTCTCTGAGCAGGAAGGCGGGGACCAACGAGACCAGGGGACAAGCTGGGACGCAGAAGTTACACATGGCGTGGGTGTGCTGCAGGACCCGGCAAGCCAGACGCACGGCGCTGGCACAGAGTGAACGCTCAGTAAACGCTGTGACTATTATGGGCTGAACTGTGTCCCCTAAAAGGAAACCATGAGGCCCAGGCCCCAGTCCCTCACAACTTCCTACTTCCTTATAAGGTTCCTACTTCCTTATTTGAAAACAGGGTCTGTGCAGATCTGATCAAGTTAAGATGAGGTCTTTTGGGTGGGCCCTAAACAGGGACGACTGGTGTCCCAATCAGAAGAGGCGATCAGGACACAGACACACACGGGGAGAATGGCAGCGAAGACAGAGAGGCGTCTACTAGCCCAGGAACGCCAAGATCACCAGCAACCACTGGAAGCTGTGGGAGACGCCAGGAGCAGATTCTTTCCCGCAGGATTCAGACAGGGCGCGGCCCTGCCAGACCCCTGATTTGGGACTCCTGGCTGCCAGACCCACGAGAGCACACTTCTGCTGTTTCTGCCAGGGTCTGTGGCACTTTGTTACGGCTGCCCCAAGACGCTCACACGGCGACTGCTGCACGAGCAGAGCAGACCCCGACAGCATTGAGTGGCGGGTGGCCAACCAAGTGGGCCAAACAGATTGACATCGCGTCCCCTGGCCCTGCTGGCTGGCTGACTGGACCCAGGATGCTGGCCACTTGGAGTGCCCATCTCCCATCCCCGAGAGCATGTGGCCGCCCCCTCCCCGCCATGAGCAGTGCCTCCCGTCCCACACCAGGCCCCGGAAGCTCTCCTTACCGCTAACGCCTCTTCCTGGCTGTGGATCTTTCTGCCGCTCAGCAATCTGGAAGACAGGCAGGCAGGTGAGATGTCACTTCTCTGGGTTCTGCCTGTGACGTTCCCAAAGCTGTGGTGGCCCTGGACATGTCCCTCCATCCCCACAGGGGACTAACTCAGCACCTGCTGGCCATCACCCACCAGGTGGCACTGTGACGTGTCTGGGGACCAGTCAAGAGTAACATTTAGTTTTCAAAGGGGAGTCTCACACATCACAGGGGTGTGGTGAAGTTCCAGATTGTGGCTATGTTTACGTGTGACAAGAGCGAAAGACAGCAGCCACATCAGGCCTGGCACTCAGGCAGCAGGTATCTGCCCGACTCCGGGATGGCCTGCCCCCAATCTCCGTGCAAGATTTCTGCTCCCCCCAAGGCAGGACCTTCGGAGGAGCCCCTCAGTGGCCTGAACGAGCAAGCCCAGGGCAGACATGGGGACGCTCCCCACACACCCCTGTAGCTCTCCCCTTGGGGAGGTCTGAAAGCATCAGCCGTTTCTAATTACTTACTCAGCCTCAAACTGGTTGGGGGTTATAATGTCTGCAACCGGCACAACCTTTTCTTTGTAAACTGGAAGGAGGTCCTCTGGAACGTACTGAGGAAGAGAGGAGACAGGAGCACAGGCTGATGCACCCAGAGGAGGAGGAAATGAAACCCAGGAACGTTCGAGTCCAGGCTCGGGGACCGTGACTGTGCAGAAGAGACATTCACACCACAGGGGCAGCGTGTGGGGACCCAACGGCTCCCAGGGGCCTGAGGGAGGGCCAGGGCACCTCCTTCCATCCCTAACATCTTAGGCTTCTACGGAGGCCCTGGCGTGACTTTCTACCTTCTCCACTTTACGACGTCACCCACTCTGTCCCACGGCAGGTCGGTGAGCTGTGTCCACTGCCTGTGTACGGCTTGCAGGCTGAGAGTGATTTTCACTTTTTGTCTTTTAAAGTACGCTTTTTGGTGAGGAAGATTGGCCCTGAGCTCACATCTGCTGCCAATCTTCCTCTTTTTTTTTTCTCTCCCCTCCCCAAAGCCCCAGAACATAGTTGTATATCCTAGTTGTAGGTCATTCTAGTTCTTCTATGTGGGACGCCGCCTCAGCATGGCCTGATGAGTGGTGCCACGTCCGCACCCAGGATCTGAACCAGCGAACCCCGGGCCACTGAAGCAGAGTGTGTAAACTTAACCACTCAGCCACAGGGCCAGGCCCTGATTTTCATATTTTTACAGGGTTGGGAGAAACAAGTCAAAAGATGAGTAACATTTTGTGACACAGAGAAATTACAGGGAATTCAAATTGCAGACAGTCCGTACACGAAATTTTACTAGAAAACAGCCATGTCCGCTCATCTGCAAACTGTTTGTGGCTGCTTTTGGCTACAACAGGGACCACAGCCCAAAAACACCTACTCTCTCGCCCTTTACGGAAAACCTCTTCCGCCAACCCGCTTCTCCTCCTGCCCAGGGTTATGTCATCACCCCGAGTGCAGTCTCCCAGCCAGGCATTTAGAGAACCGGCGTCCCGTGTTTCGATTAACAGCAACGGGTCCACTCACCCCCCTGATATATGCATGAAATTACTAACCATGGAGCCCTCGCCGTTCCACTTGTCACCCATCACTGGATCACACACTGGAGAGACACAAAGGGCATCTTATCAGCAAAAGCTGCAGCGGATGAGAAAAGAGCCCTCGATGCTGACTTCTGTTGTTAAATCTCACGTATGCAACTAAAAGCTGGGAAAAAGTGTGGCCTCCCATTCTCATTTATCCTGTCACCTGGCACTGAGCATTTTGTTGTCCTGCCCCACCCGGGGCATCCATCCCCACCGTCCCTAGGGTCAGTGGTGGTCGTGCACCTCACTGCAGGGCCTGGCAGCCCAGCCTCCACATGCCGACACTGACTACAGCATGCTCCTGACCTGCTTCTCTCACACAGACGCCAGGTTCACTGTGAAGACGTTTCTAACCCACGTTCTCAAGACTCACATCTGTGGAGGCCCAGCAGATTCACACTCACGGGCTGGGAGAGGCGGCACGTGAACGGGGCGCCCAGAAGGAAGGGGGCTGAGCTGCCATTCACAGGGGCCCAGGCCGACCCCACTGGAGAAGGTGGCGGCCCTGAGGGCACGCGGGGTGAGCGCAGCGCCTACCGTACACGAGCCTGGGGTTCTGCTGCTTCAGCTCCCGCACGATGTCCACCACCATGGCCAGGAAGGACTTGTCCCTCGTGTAACCTTTGGGAGGGAAATCCAGGCCACCCTCACAAAACAGAAGGCTCACGCCAGCTGACCGCAGCAAAAGGGAAATAACCGCCATAGAAAGTGTTCCTCCCTGGAGAACGGCGGGCTGTTCTCAGATCCTGGGGCCACAGTTAAAATGAAGTGTCCCCAACAACCGGGGTAAGCAAGGGGACACCAGGCATTTCCCAAAAGAAACGTCAAGTTTTAAAGGAAAGGAAGAGGCCACAGTGACAGGTGTACAAGGAATGTTCTCCTCCTTCTGTCCTTTCACTTGCAAGAATAAGCATATTCACTTTTAACTACGTATGTAAATACAAACGGGTACTTCTTTTTTACCATGAGGGTTTGTAAACAAAACCAACGCACCAGGTGGCAGCGTATCGCTCGCCTGGGTGTTTTCACCCCCCGACACCTTCCCCAAATCCCACCTGTCCCCTGCCGTGGGCTCCAGAACCCCAGTGTGGTGACTTGGCTTGGCCAGGACAGTCATCATCCAAGCAAGAACAGCCTGGCCAGGATCCCAAGGTCATGCTATGGGGTCATGGCAGTTACTAGAGTTCCACCGGGTTCTTGGTGGCACACGCCACGCCCCCTTGAAGGAGGCAGGGACCAAGGAGAAGCACGGGAGTGGGGGTGCTCCGGGCCTTCCCCAGCCCAGTCCCGGCTGGAGTGAGCCCCACCAGCACCAGCGCTCAGCTCCCTCCGGGCCTCACCTGTGAGCACATAATCATATTTGTTCACGTTGTTCAGCTTCAGACCTTCGTACAGCTCATGGAGTTCATCCGAGTTCAGCACCTGACCCTTCCAGTGTGTGTAGCCTGTGGAGAGAGCCGGACTCTCAGGGCCCTGACACATGGGGACACAGGTGAGACACAGCTCACCTGATGGCCTGCTGAGGCCCACACAATCGGCCAGTCACCCCCGATGACGCCAGCGGATGGTCCTTTCCCCAGGGGTTGCTGCAAGGACTCAGTAAGGTCACCCAGGCATGGTGCCTCGGTGGGCCCTCCTGGGCCATCAGCCTCAAAGAACCCCCTGGAAGGTCCTCTGGCTCTGACACTGTCTGGGGTTGTTGTTACTGACGTCAGGGTCCCACCCTCCCACAGCAGTTCCCTCTGGAATTCACCCAGTGCAATGAGGGCGGTCAGCTCTCCAGGCCAGCTAAGGACGCCTGTGGAACCTGTGTCATGTTGAGAGATGGGATGCGGGGAGGGACACGCCAGACCCACAGAGCTGTGTAACTTCTCCCTATCTGTAGCAGGGCTCCTGGGGGTGACCCCCCCCCCCCCATGTCACAGTCACTTGCTTTGCCAGCCTCTACCATACATGTTTCCCCATCCAGGACAAGTTGTTCCATCACTGTCACCTGGGCACCTGGCAGGTGAGGGCTTGTTCTGTCCTTGCCCGCACCCCTCCCCGACAAGGCTGAGTTGCAACAGAGCAAGTCTTGGACCAAATCGCAACCAGGAGCCACATGTGAATTAGAAACAGGCCCAGGGGCTCGACCTGCTCTCAGCCCCGAAATGTACCCAGGTGAAGCATTCCCTCCAGGCAGACAGACATGGGGGTGGTCTGCGGGGGGACCTTCCTGCCATGCGGGACCCTTGCCCACACAGGCTCAGGTAGGGGCAGGGTGGAAGGTCAATGGCTAGCCCATACATGCGGGGTGGGGCTGCACCATGGACACCCCGCATTTCACCCATGAAAACGCGTTCCTGGCATCCCTTAGGCCCTGAGGGATCTCTCTGATGGATGCGTTTCTAAGCACGAAAGTCAAAACCTCAGGAGGGTGGATTCCCACGATAGCCAAGTCCATCTGGACCATCAGGCGGTGGACCCCGGTGGACAGGCCCATGTCCTCACCCGGCTACAGGCTTCATTCAGGCGAAGCCCCACGGGCCAGGCAGCGCAGGCCCAGAGGAGAAGGAGCGATGGCTCCCTCCACCGGGTGGCCTGTGGGCATGAGGGCTGGCTCCCACCCGAGGCGGAGCCATGGTGAAGAAGCAAGTCTGGAACAAACGCCCAAGAACACCTGTCAAAGCAATTCTCCAGGGACTGCTGTGGCCTCTGGGACGTCAGCCAGGGGCAAATGCCCACCCTGTATGTTCCATCAGAAGACAGCGGCGTACCCATCAGACCGAGAAACTGACTGACCCCTGTTAGCCGGGTAACCTCAGGGGCAGGAGGGGCAGGGGTGTCCACCACGGGCCAAGACCAGCTTCTCGCTGCTCCAGCTCAGGTGTCCATTAGGAGCTGGCCGTGTCCCAGACAGGCGTTTGCTCCACAAAGACCTGGGCTGCCACAGAAAGCCCGCAGCCCAAGGGTGGGGGAAAATGGTCCTTCCTGCCCCTCGGTTTTCCAAACATCCTACCAGACAGGGTGGGACTTAAGGCGACTGCACACGTAGTATATTTGTGTCCTAGGGCGGCGGTGACAAAGTCCCCCAGACCAGGCGGCTCCAACAGCAATTCTGGAGGCCAAAGTCCAAGATCAAAGTGTGGGTAGGGCTACTTCCTCGGAGGCCTCTCTCCTGGGGTGTGTAGATGGCATCTCCTCCCCTGTGTCCTCACGTGTCCTCTGTGTATCTGTGTTCTGATCTCTTCTTCTCATAAAGACACCAGTCAGGTGGGACGAGGGCCACCCTCGTGACCTCATTTTACCTTAATCACCATCTCACAATACAGTCACATTCTGAGGTGCTGGGTTAGGACCTCAACACACAAATTTGGGGGGACACAATTCGGCCCGTAACACGCAGTGACAAAGGTGAGTCACACAGACCTCCAGGTCTCAAATGCAGGGAATCACGCAGAGCACGCAGCCCCTCGGTGAGGCCGGCTTCCCAAAGAGACAAGGGGGCTTGGTCCACACCTTTGAGCCCTCCTGCCCAGTTGCTCCTTCTCCACGGCTCAGGACAGGTCCAGAGCCTTCCAGACCCTTCTGAAACAGGGGAGGGGCACTTGGACCCTCTCTCCAACCCATCAGGTTATGGATGAAAAAACAAACTCTGCAGAGGTCGAGCGAGTGACCCCAAGGGACACAGCTCCTCAGGCAGCCAGAGCGGGCCCAGCAGGCCTGTCCCGTCCCAGCCTGCTGGGAAGGCCCCTCACTGTCCCCAGCCTGTCCCCAGCCATCAGGCTCCTGGTGTCCACACCAGCTACCTCTCCTCCCAGGATTTCACCACTTGGCCTGGCAGCTGGTCACACTAAAAACTGTAAGCGCCAAGCCAGCTGGGCCTGCCCTGCCCACTGACCTCCAGTGCCACCAGTTTCTTCCAGCTGTCCCCGGGGCAGGGATCCTGGCTAACAGGCAGCTCGAGGACACCTGTGCGGAAGGAGCAACTTGAGCACACTGGGTGGGCAGGCGCTGCTTCAAAGCCTGGCGCTGCCCTGGAAGGCGGGCCCTGGGGGAGCCTCTCCACGTCCCAGAGGGCAGAAAATGAATTGGGGTGGGGGCCTTGCCTGTTGAAAGAGGGCCTGTAAGAATGCGGGCTGGGGAAAGCTGAGCAGAGAGCCATCCTGAGACGGCTGTCCCCAGAAAGGCCAGCTGCAAGGCCGGCCCCCACTGGCGTCTTGTAACTTGCATTCCCCCATTCGCAGAACTGAGAAGAGAGGCTCACTGTTTGCAAGAACAATGTGCTTTGTGCCACCACCTGCTTTGCCTGAGAGGCGAGAATTCGGTGCATGCCAGGCAGAAGCTGCCCACAGGACCAGCCCCCATAAAAATCCCAGGCGCTGATCTCTGACGAGCTCCCCGGTAGACGACATGTCACATGTGTTGTCACGGCTCCTTGCTGGGGAGTTAAGTGCGTCCTGCGTGACTCCGTGGGAGGGGCTCTGGAAGCGTGCACCTGGTGTCCCCGACCTCCCCTCATGCTTCCATTCCCTGCGCTGAGTTAGCTCGGTTAGGCCTTTTGCCGTCAGACAGCATAGCCATGAGTCCTCCCAGCCCGTCACCGAAACTGGGGGTGGTCCTGGGGACCCCTGGCACAGTGGGGATCCACCCTAGGAACACCAGGGCTATCCCTGCCCCCTGCAAACGTTCCCTCAGCCTCCCTCAGCCCCCAAAGCCTGCCTACCTCAACCCAGCCACCTCTCATGATCAGCCTAGACCCTCCCCATCCACGGGGGTCTCGGACGCGGATCGCAGCACTGCAGCATCCGGAATGCAGATTCTCAGGCCCTGCCCAGGCCCGCGAGCCAGACTCCCTGGAGCCCCGCACTCAGTTTTCACAAGGCCCCAGGCGATTCTCAGACACACACAAATTCCAGAAACCCTGATTGAGATCAGGAGGCAGCAGACCATGGCCCCTGGGCCAAATCTGGCCAGCCACGGGTTTTTGTACAGCCTCCAAGCTAAGAACCAGTTATGACATCTTCAAATGGTTGGGAAACAAGAATACTTTATGATTTGTGAAAATGATATGAAATTCCATTTCTGGTGTCCATAAATAAAGTTTAAACTCTACTGGAACACGGCCGCACCCACTTCTTTACTCACTGTTCTCTGGCTGCTTCATGCTCCAACAGCACAAGAGTGGCAAAGCCTCAGTCATTTAGCATCTGGCTCTTTACAGGGAAAGCTTGCCAGCCCGGCTCTGGAGTACCTGCTCCCCCAGGAAGCAGGCTCTCTGGCCTCAATCTTAAGAGTGATTTCTGACTCTAATCACAATGACATCCCACTTCATGCCCACTATGATGGCTAGTATAAAAAAGACAAATAATAACAGGTGTTGGAGAGGACGGGGAGAAACTGGAGGCCTCGGACGTCGCTGGTGGGAATGTAAAATAATGCGGCCACTTTGGAAAACAGCCTGGCCGTTCTTCAAACAACTACACACAGAGTTACTATCTGATCCAGCAATTCTATACCTCGGTGAAAACAGGAGAAAACTGAAAACACGTCCACAAAAACACTTGTGGAACAGTAGCATGATTCATAGTAGGCATGATTCATAACCCCAAATGTCCATCACTGAATGAATGGATAAACAAAATGTGGTAGATACAGGCAGTGGAATACGATTCAGCCTTAAAAAGGAATGAAATACTGACTCATGCTAAAAATGGATGAACTCTGATAACATTAGGCTGCATGAAAGAAGCCAGTCACTAAAGGCCACATATCTATTGTATGATTCCAATTTACGTGAAATGTCCAGAACGGGCAAGCCACAGACAGAAAGTGGATTGGTGGTTGCCAGCACCTGGGAGGAGGAGGAATGAGGAGGGACCGCTAACAGGTAGAGTTACTTTGGTATGGTTTCTGCTGGGGCAATGAAAGTGTTCTGGAAATATACTGGTGATGGTCGCACAACTCTGTGACTACACTAAAAACCAGTGAATTGCACACTCAAGTGGGAGAATTAATTCCACGGCATGTAAATATCTGAGTAAAGATGTTGTTTAAAAAGAAAAAAGGGATTTCTGACCTGGAAGAGTGGGCGGATGTCGGCTGGCAGGACTGCGTACTTGGGACCAGAGCTGCTATACCGGGCGACCCCGACCCCAGGAGACAAGCAGAAGCAGGCTGAAGTGGTCAGAGCCTCTACATGGCTCAGGCGTCCCAGTGTGGGATCTATGGGGAGGCTTGTGGAGCAGGGTATAGACAGATTGTGGTTGAACCCTCAAGGCCGGTCATGCATAGCCTGAGCTGAGCACCGAGCACACAGTAGGACCCATGGTGGAACTAACACAACAGCGAGGCCTTTGCCAGACAGCTCGAGAAGCACAGTGCTGGACAAGGGTGCTCATGAATGGGGACAGCCTCTCTAACCGGGTGATTCACACACGGCTCATGCAGTAAATCTTTCTCCCCGTATAGACAGGCCTTAACAGATGCTTGCTGGAGGTGAGTGCAGTAAAAAAAATAATAAAGCGCCTCTGTTCTTAAAAAAAAAAAAAAGGTAAAAATAGCAAGTACTCTTGGGTCCAAAGCCCAGGACAGAACAGACAGGGCCCCATGGGCGTCCTATACACACAGGGAGCGATTTGGCTCTACTCCCCGGGAATGGCGGCCGTGGGGCTGCATGGGAGCGGCTGAGTTATGTGTCCTCACCACCAGCTCCCCAGGTACCACGTGCCACACTGCCATGGGCGCTGGGATAAAAGAAACACCAGCCTCAGTTCTGAGCAGCAGAGTGTGGGCAGGGGGGAGGGGAACAGCAGAAAGGGGTACCTGGGCTCAGGGGCACAGTGAGGCCTCACCTAGCTACTCCCGGTTGGGGTGGTGGCACCTGAGCCACAGGGTGGCCCCGGGGAGGCCTGCCCTGGAGGCCCCAGTTAGGCTGCACAGACAGCGCCGTGGGCCCAACACAAGGTGCTCAGAGCCGCCCACAGATGGGAGCTGCCTGAGGGGTCCCCTGGCCAGGCAGGCCCTGAACAGCATCTGGGGGCGGCTGGGGTGGGGGCAGCGGGCTCTTCCCTATCCCGGGGGACTCCCAGGACCACAGGGGTGGGCCCCCCTGGAAGGGAAGCCCCCGTCCTCCTCCTGGCTCTAACCAGCCCCATACCTGCGTGGGCTCCCAAGCATGCGGGAGGGAGTCTGTCTTCATCCATCCATCCCTCCAGGGGCAGACCAGAGGCCCCCTTCTGTCTGGGAGCCCTCAGGACGGCCTGTCCACCACCAACTGAGAAGGTTCCACGGGAGCCCAGGAGACAGCCAATCACTAGTGAAGCCCCCAGAAGCTCCCGTCCTCACCCGGAATCTGGCGCAAAGGGCGCAGGAGTTTCTAGGCCAGGTCTTTGCTTAGCTGAACAAATGCTGATCGTGGCACAACATAACATTCAGCAATAAATTTAACTCCATTGTTTAATGTCCAAGCCAGTTTGGCTTATTTACTTAAAAAAAAAAAAACAAGAGGGCAAGAGGGTGGTTAAAACAGCCAATAAAACACAAAGGATTCAGGGAAGTTCGCTGGATCGAGTTCGACTTTTCATTTGTTTGTTTTGACTTAAACTTTCTGGGGCTTCTCCACATTTCCGAGCACCCTGGCCATTCGGCAGAAGCGAAGGCAGGAAAGGACCACAGCCTTTTCACCAGGGCCCGGCATGCAATTGCTCCCTCTCGATTGCAACACCCCCTCCCTTCCAAGAAGAATCGCACCCAAGAGAATTACGGAAAATCTTCCCCGTGCGGGCTGACCCTGAAGCACCTGCCCTCGTATCCTGTTGGCACCAACGCCAGGCTGTTTCTGGGACGTTCTGTGCTCCCAGGGTTCCTCCTGGGTTCAGGTAATTTCAGAAGAGGCGACGTGGCGACGTCTCCAAGAACCGAGAGGCTTTGTTCTCCCGCTCCGCACGGTGTGGGGATCACGGGCCAGCGCAGCCCGAGCTCAGGAGCTCGCCTGACAACTCGAGGGCTTTCCGAGGGCAGTGACCTTCACATACCCTTGAGCCAGCAACTCTGCTTCAAGGAGTCCGTGCACAGAAATCCTCGGGTCCTCGTGCACTGAGACACCCACACAAGCTGCCCCAGGCACTGGTTTTAATAGAGAAATCAGGATCCACCCACTTGTGCACCAGCAGCATGAACATGTGGGGCCCTCCCCACGGCCCGCGGTGTCACCCCAGTAGACAGCGGGGGGCATGAGCTGGCACATCACTCAGAGGACAGCACAGCCCTAGAGTAGGAACTGGGATCACTGTCCTTGTTTTACGGAGGAGGAAATTGAGGCACCGAGAGGTTATGCCACAGGCCCCAGGTCACCCAGCTCCAAAGCAGCCAAGCGGAGATTCAGAGGCAGCAGGCCAGACCACGGCCCCCGCCCTCCCATGCTGGGCAGCCCTCTGGTTCCATTTCCCCACCTGTCACATAAGGGGTGGGACCCCAGATGTCTACAGGGCCGTTTCTCATGCCCACACTCAGCTCTATGATGACGCTGAGGTCAACACCTTACCTGTGTGGTTTGAGAACTGGACAGAGTTCACCGCGTCGATCTCAAACCCCAAAACCTGCAAGACACACAGAGAAGGACCAGGTCTGAGAGAGCCGGGCGGCCCGCTGCCCCACAGCAGGTGCCCGATGACCGACGGCCTGGGGCCAGGCTGGAGGAGGGGAGTGGACTGAGGCCGGGCGAGTGCAGGTCCCCAGCACAGGCTGGAGGGTCTCCGACGTGGGGAACAGGAGGGTCTCCCCGAGTTGGGCCAGGTATTTGTACTCTTGGTGCTGTACATGTCTGCTGATGAACTTGTTCACTCCTTTATTTAAGAAATATGTTGGGGAGCAACCAGCCCAAAGGGCGGAAACTCAGAGGCCACAGCCCTCCTGCTGGAACTCAATGGAGAAGCACTTTCAATCCCTCTGGAATCCCACCAAACGAAAGTGCTCAAAGAAACCCACGAGCCGTCCATCGGTCAGGGTGCTGAAGGGCGGTATGAGGTTTCAAGCCCCCACTCAGACGAGGAGGGAAGGCCAAGGGCTCCCCCACTCGGGGACACAACTGACTGCTCCCTCCCCAGGAGCCTGGCTGGCAGCCCCTCTGTCATCACATGTCAGCTGGGGAAAAAGAAGGCACCCAGCCTGGGTGCATACAGAGCATACAGAGCAGGCGACGGAGAAAAGCTAAAGCCATCACTGAGCGAAGAGCTGAGTTTATGGAAGGTGGGAGCTCTTCCTTTAATGACAGGGAAGAAATGGCCCAGAAGCCAATGCTGACAGGTGTTCGTGGTGAGAGGGAGAGAACCAGAGAGAGCCTTCCTGGTGCTTATCTTTACTCTTCTGATTGTCCACGTTCATTCAGTATTGATTCTCTCAGACGCTATGACATAGAGGACACTGCAGATCCCTCGGGGGGACAAGGCACACTCTCTGTGGGGGCCCCCGCACCCAATGGCTGTCAGAGGGGGCAGACATCAGGACACTTCTCAGCCCATCTCTTGGCCTCCATGTGCCACCCTTACCCTGGGTCCCTGCCAGGCCCCACAGGCTTCTTCCACCTGCCTCTTCCAGGCTGGCCCCCGCTGACATTGTCGCAGGCGGACCCAGGACGATGGCCCTGCTGCGTGGTTCCCTCCCTGCCTCTCAGAGCGTCCACTGCATCGCTCCGCAGAGCCAGCCATCTCAGCTGCCGGAGGACCACCACCCAGCGCAGCACAAAGGCCTCAGGTGCAGGGCCCTGTGCTTGGGGATGAAGCCACGAGCCATCACCTACCAGGACGCGAGGCCCAAACACCCAGGAGCAAATCAATCCAGCGTGAGCCGTGTACCAGGGCCCGGCCAGGTCCTCCAGACCTGCGGGCACCAGGCAGCCACCCCCGAGAGCAAAGGGAGTGGCCTCGGGGCCATCAGCGCAGGAGGGACATCACTCAGGCCCTCCTTTCGCATCCCCCACCCTACATGAACGATGTCACCAGGGGAGGTTGGGGACTCATATATGGACCCATCCACCATTTGCCCTTTGGACACTCGAGTGCAAACAAGCTCTCAGCCGGCCCCGACTTTGAAGCCACATGAAACCACGTCATGACAGACAGGTGTTTAAATTGGGCTCCATGTGTGTTGACAGCTGAGCTGTCCTGCCGGCCCCCACCACCGGGACAAGGTCATCATCTTTCCTTTCGGAGGCTCTGGCTTTGCCCACAGCTGGGACGTGGGACTAAACTGGGAGTGCTGTCCCCCCACAAGGCCAGACCACGAAAACCACGTCATCCGCCAGGATCAGCGTGAACAGGACCAACCATGCCTGGAAATCCGGGACGCAGCTCACCGAGTCCCGGGACCTCTGCCTCCCCATCTCTGTCTGCTCCATGCCACCCAGGCCACCAGCAGGGCCTCTCAGAGCTACCCCCCACCTCCCAACACCCTTCCTGAGGGAAGCACACCCCTTGCTGGCCGCTCCATCCCGGCAGCTCCCTGGGGCACACACGGGGCCCACCCTGCCGCCTGCCTGCACCAGGCTGCCCGGAAGGGTCCTCCACCTTCTCCCCAACTCTCCCAGCTCCATCACCCCCACTCCGCTTCCAAGGCCCCAGCCTCTCGGCCATGGCCTTCCAGGCCCCACTGCATCCGTGCTGCGGGTCAGTCGCCGCTGCCCTCTGTGACGGTCAGGGCTCCAGGAGGGCAGGACCTGTTCTTTGGGACACGTGGGGACAGAGCAGGGCTTACTGAGTATTCGCTGATTTGATACACACACCACACGTATTTCCCATGTCTGTGTCTGCCATCCTCGTCCCCTGCTCTAGGCCCCAGCCCCCCACAGGGGGTGCCCAGTCTCCCCTCCATTCCCTCCCGGCCAGCCGGGTCTCAGCTGGGGGCCCCTGGGACGTCCACTTCCACAGCTGAGGCCACCAAGGGCCACCACAGACCTCGGCCCCGCCCGGAGTGTGGGGATTGGGGTCACGGCTAGAGCTCAACTGATGATGACGGAGAACGGACTGGCCGGGGACTGAGGACAAAGAGGCCAAGGGGCGCTGAGGGGCTCAACGATCAACAGCCAGGACTTCCAGTTAATGTGGCCGCTGCCCTTGAGACCCTCGCCCTCCCCCAGACCCCAGGAAAAGGAGGACAAAGGACCTTTTTATAATTCTGGTCCACAGAGACAAGGCAGGGAGGGGGCAGACGGTGGGTGAGAGGTTTCAACAAACTCAGTTTGTGTGTATATGAGAGAGAGGCAGACAGACAGGGAGTCAGAACCAAGGGGAGAAGCTGGTCCCAGGGCCCACCCCTCCGCCATCCTGCCCTGGCCGTCCCTGCCTTCTCCTCTGTGTCAACTCCCCACCCTCTTTTCCCCTTCATCTGACACCACCAACCAACCTTCAAGCCTCCTCGCCAGGTTCAAAAACAGGCAAAGCTCTGGCGTGGGCAACGAGGAGAGCGGGGAGGCGGGGGCGCGACCGGGAGCTGGCTTCTGGGTGCTGCGCATTCTCTTCTTCACGTGGGTGGCGGGGACATGGAGCGCTCACTTTGTGAAATCGGTAAGCTGTACATTTATGACTCGTATTTAACAAGTCTTCTTAAAAATTTTAGGCCGGTATTATCAGGACTTAAAATAATAAAACAAAAGTCAACAGTCTTTTTAACTAAGAAGTTAAGATGGGCACTTTGCAAATTGACTTGCCAGATTTCACGGCCTCCTATACACGGATATAGCCTGCAGTATTTCAAATGCTTTACAATTCTAATCAATTCTGAGGAAACAGATTGGAAGCAATGATGACACAAATCCCGAAAATCCTGCCAAAATATCCTGCTCCACTGCTTCTGGATGTGCAGATAATTAATCCTTTGGAGCTGGCAAATTGGAAGTCGCTATTTTCCGCTTTTAAAAGACAGAGAGAGCTAAGCCGCCAGGCTGGCATCTCCATTTCAAATACCAGCAGCGACATCAGCTTACTAGTCAGTGTCCCATGCTAGTGTGAGTGCACCTCTCAAACGGCAGGTGCGGGGCTGAGCGAGACTCAGAGAAAGACCACGCAGAGGGGCCGAGCTCCACCACGGAGCCCTCAGACCCCAGAGGAAGGAGAGTCCTGTGGTTTAAATCTAGTCTGCAGCTCAAACGCGCCCTGTGATGCTGGGGCTGCGACCCTGGAAATCACATCCCTGCTCAGCCAGTGGCTCCCAACGGCATTTGCAACAGGGAGGGAGAGAGACACTGGGAGAAGAGAAGGGTCCTGCCCCTTCCAGGTGGCTTTATCCCAGCGCTCTGCTCCTGCACAGTGATGGGCTTCCTCTAGCAGCAGCTAAATCCACTTCTTGGATTTCCCATCGCTGGCAGAATGCCTCGTCACCACCCTCCCCCCCGCCCACGGATCCCCTCCTCCCAGAGCTCCTAACGACCACAATCTCTTCTCTCTGATCCCGTGGTATCAGCTGCCGGCAGGTGCCTCCTCCACTAAATTTTCATGTTCCCTTTTTTTCCCTTTTCTGTTCTTCCAATATCTGCCTTAACAGCTGTCTCTATTAAATTCTCTGTGAAAATAATCACTCTGGTTTCTGTTTCTGGACTGGCCCTGCCTGACACACCTCATCTTCCCCCACCCACAGGGGACCCGGACACAGACTGATCCTCGGCCAGGGGTCAGCGCTGTGTCCTGGCCCCCCACACACCGTGAGCAGCCGGGTTCTCCCCAACGGTTGCCTGCCCGGTGTGCGGGCAGATCAAGTTCCTGTAACCTCGGCAGCCATCACGCGAATCACATCATGTGGCAACAGACCAGGGTGCCCCGTGGACCCTCCTGCCTGTCAAGACCACCCCATACGGGCCAATTTGTGGGAGAGCACTGCTGGTCTAAGTATTCTCACAGGTGAGAACCACACAGTTTTACAGTAAACCTTGGAGCTCAATGGCCTGTGGGCTCCTGCAAATTCTCAGAATTCTAAGAATGGCCCCGGTGGCCCTGGCTCACCCTTGCACAACCCCACGGGAGTGTGGGCGGAACCTCTAAATCTGACAGTCTCTCCCGTGATTCTGTCCTGTGGCAAACCAGAGATTAGCTAAGCCAGTCTGGTCCAACAACACGAACCCTTTAGACGCAGAGTTGTCTCCAGCTGATGGGCAGAAGAGGACATCGGAGCGATGCGAATGAGAGGAGGACCAATACACCGTCGCAGGCTTTGAGGATGCGGGCCACATGGTGAGCAATGCAATTTGCAAGTGAGTTTTACACACAGCCATTACTAAGAACTGAGTCATGAAACCACACATATAAATTACATCTTAAGCAAACATAAGAAATAGCCGAGCCCCACCACCCCCTAATTAGTCCGCTGTATTTCACCATTAGCCAGGCTCCTGAGCCTTCTGCGTCCGTTGGATTGGCATGGCAGGATTCTACCCAATGGAGGCCATGAGGCATCTCTTCCAACCCCAGCCAGCACTTTACCGTCAGCCGGGTGGATGTACTCACACCACAGGAACTGGCCCTCCCCCACCCCGAGACAGTTTTTTAACATTCACCAGCACACGGCAAAAACATCCAGACAAGACTTGTTTTAAGAAAAAAGAGGAAGAACTGACTAATCTAGACCCAGGGAGGATGCGGGAAGGAGGCCTTGAGAGGCAGGGACGGACCCCCCTCCACCAACCCCTGCTGCCCCGGGCGAGCGGCTCCCCCTCCCAGCACCGCCCTGGCTGACCCTGGTGGTGCCTGCCCTCCGCCTCCAGCTTCCCCACCCCACCCCAGTCAGGGGCCCGGGGAAGCGTCTCCGTGCCCCATCTCTGCAAGGATAGCCTGCAGTCCTGGCTCAGGATCCTCACTCCCATTCCTGTGAGTCTGAATGGCCTCCCCGCCACCATTCTCCTTGCCCCTTCCCCCGACCCCTGGTGTATCCCGCTAAACCCCAACCTTCAAGGGCTTGCCACTGCCCATGGGAGGAAGCCCAGACCCCCATTCTGTGAGTCCCTCCCAAGCGCCTCTGAATGAAGGCTGGCAGTGGCCAAAGCCCCAGCTTTGGGCTCTACCACCAAACCCACTCCCACTTCAGAAAGGGCTGGGAGTCTCGGCTGAGAGGGCCCGTGACAGAGCAAGCTCCCGCTCCCCCGAGTACGTGCCGCCCCCCCTCCGGCTGCTGAGGAAGACCTGCCACACGAGACCACGCAAGCACAGCTGACGCCGAACAGCCAGGGCTCTCATAGCTGAGAGGGGCCACAGAGACTCCCAGCCAGCCAAAACCGGAGGCATTTCTGGAGAGGTCTTAGCATCGGATACGCTGCCTGTCACCCCTAATCAATGTCTGGCATGTGGCAAGGCCCCCCACCTGCTGTTGGAGGAGAAGTGTGGACAGGCGCACGGCACACAGGGAGAAGCCAGTCTCCCGCCAAGGGAGGAGTCCGCACACACGGCCTGAGTCCCAGGCTGGCGGGATGGCTCGGAACTGGCTCCAGCTTCCGAGCCCTGCCAACGCACGGGGGAAACACGGCAACCGTCAGCGCAGACTGCACCCGGGAGAGCACTGTCAAACGTCCCGGAGTCGTGCAGACACAAAGAGCAGTGATGGCCAGGACGCAAGGAGGTGATCAACCTCTCCAGTTCTACGCGCCACGGCAGCCAGAGGATGTCAACGCGGGCTCCCGTCCTCTGCCCCAGTGCAGACCTCGGGCTGCCCTCCTGGGCAAAGTGTCCCTCCTCGAGGGTGGCTACATGTGCCAGGGGGCCTGAAGCCATGCTCCGGTCCCTCAGCCTTGGGTGGTGACGCATGCTCCCCGCGGCCAGACGGCCGCCTCACAGCTGCACCGCCAGCCCACTCTGCCGGCAGTGAGGTTAACTCGGCAGCCAGGCGATCTGCCCTCACTGGGGAGGCAGGGTGCTCAGAACAGCAGGAGTGGGGAAGCTCTGGAATATTCCAAGGCAGGGCCCCACCTGCCCAGACCACCCTTGGGAGAGTGGTTAGTGCCGGGCAGGGACAAGGGTCACAGTCATTAAGATCCTCGTGGTGGCTTGTTTTGCAAGACGTTAGCCACTTCCATAGGAAATTGGAATTAGAAAAGAGGAAACACGTGTCATGTGACTGCTGTCATCTAGATCAGCCTGGGGGGTCCATGTCCCTTCTACCAGTTACCGGTCAGCCTACAATTCTGCTCAATCCTCCTCCAGCGTCCTCTCATCTCTCACAGGAACTTCTGCTGGAAACAGCCCTCAGCCCCGCAGAGACAGCTGTCCCCAACATGTCACACGGCCTGTCTGCCCTTGACTGGCAGCCCCCTCTCCATGCAGGGGGCGGTGAGGAGGGGATGGGGTCACGGGTCTGCCCTCACCCTCCCTGCGCTCTGCAAACACCGGATCATTCTGCCCCATGCTCTATCTCCTCTGTTGCTGGTCACAATAACACGTTCCCCTCAGCCACTAAACGGTACTTTAGACTCGAGCCCGGAAAGAAATCCAGAAACAAGGTCAAGGTTCTGCTCTTTCCTCTGCTGTACAGCATTCTTCTCTTCCCGGGGAAGGCGGCTGCCCCGGGCTGCCGGCCTGACACCGTGAGCGAGCGGTGTGCTTTGGGGACCTGGCCAAAAGCAGTTTGGGAACCACGGCCCTGAAGCCCAGAGCCGCAGGCGTCCAGCCGGCACAAATCAGTGTCACGCTCACCGCGAAGCAGCTGTGCTGGCACCGTGGGCAGAGCTCCGTCCAGGCAGCACCCTGGGAGCCCGCACTCCTGACTGCCAAGGGGACTGCTCTCACTCTGCCGAGGAGGCTGAAAAAGGCTCAGAAGGCAGGGCCAGGCCTCTGAGCCAGAACTCCCAGATGAGGGGCCGCGGGGTCAGTCCCCACAGGTGGCCTCTCTGGCACCCCTCACATGCATTTTCCAGTCTCTGAGTAGCAGGAGGGCAGATCTGGGGGGCCCAGACAGAGCCAACCTCCTCCCGCCATTTCTAAGTTCTCTTCCCACACTCAGCTGTGTGAACAGGCGTACCTTTGGAGTCTCGAGCTATAGGGTGACCATCAAAACTCAGAATATAATCCCCTAAGCACGGCTCTGGGTGTCCAGGCCTGGAAACCCGGCTGCAATTGGCAAGTGCGGGACTCCAAGGCCATTTCCAGGCTCTGCCCACCCCAGCCCATGCCGCACTTGGTGAGGTTGCTGCAAGCCGGTCAGCAGGCCACCCCCACCCATCTCCCAGCTCCTCCCCACTGCAGTGGGGCTTAGACGTGGGGGTGGGGGAGCAAAATGCCCACGTGGGACCCTGTGGAGCATCCTGCAGCGCTAACAGACTGATCCCACAAGAGCCGAGCAGCCTGGGCCAAAGGCAGCAGGTGCAGCCTGACAAGGAACCCAGACTTGGGCCAAGGAAGCGCTCAGGGGTTAAGGGCAGAAAGTGTCCTCTGGACTAAGAAGCGTCTGGAAACTGCTCTTGTGATGGGCTGAACTGGGTCCCCTCCAAATTCCTCTGTTGAAGCCCCAATCCCTGGAGCCTTGGAATGTGGCAGTATTTGGAGAAACGGTCTTTAAAGAGGGGATTAAGGTAAAAGGTAAAATGAGGTCACTAGGGTGGGCTGTAACCCAATCTGACTGGTCATCTAATAAGAGGAAGAGATCAGGACACAGACACACACAGAGGGACAGGGACGCCGTCTACAAGGAGAGAGGCCTTGGGAGGAACCAGCCCTGCTGACCCCTGGATTGTGGACTTCCAGCCTCCAGACTGCGAGACAATGACCTTCTATTGTTGAGCTGCCTGCTTCGTGGCGCTTTGTCAGGGCCACCCGAGGACACCAGCAGAGGCCTGTTTGAGGCCCGGCTGCGGGGGAGCATGGTCTCAGCACCACCAACCCTGCACCTCCCCCTCTCTTCTGCTCTCCCCATCCCTCAAGACCACATCTTATTACTGTAATTAAGAGGAGGGGGAGGTCATTAGGGCAAAGGACGCAGGGAAGGAAGCCAAGACCCAACCCACACCCACTCCTGACAGCGGTCCCGGTCTCTACGAGGCACCCCAGGCACATGTGGGTGCCACCCAGCGCTCTTTCCTGCCTGGTCCTTCTGCACGCTGGGAGGTGAGCAAGGCACCCCCGGCCCACCTCATGCAGCAGCCGGCACCTCCAAGAGACTGCTCACTCCCCATCTCCCCCGGTCCTAAAACAGCCTGTGAGGCAGGTCTCACATCCATTCCACAGAGGAGGCGACTGAGCACCACAGGGCTCCAGGCAGCAGGTGGCCTCTTCAAGGTCACGACCCCAGTGAAGAGGCCCTGCCTTCCGTGACACCCGCCCGCCATGTTCCTCCTGGGCCTCACAAACGTCGAGGGGAGCAAAATGCAGGGCGATTAAATCAGAGACAGAGGGGTCACTCCTGCCCCAGGGATGACAGGAGGGAGGAGATGACACACTTCTCCACCCCCCCAGCCTATGGCCGTCAAGCCCACAGGGAAGGATGCTGGGCACTGGGGAGACCCCAGGTAAGAATAACAGCTTGGTCCTTAAGAGGCACTTACTTCCCCAGGTGGCAATCTGGAGGAGTCCCCTCCCCCGGAGTAGGTGTGGAAGTTAAGAGCGTGTGCCTGGAAATTCAGGAACAAGGGACACCACTGCAGGACCCGGGAAGAGCTGAGCAAGGGACAGTTTGCCCCGTGGAAAAGGAAAAGGGCACGGCAACAGGTGGATGGGGAGGAGGACAGGGCAGAGGGCATGGAGAAGCCAGCAGGGGCCTGTGCGCCTCTGCTGGGGGCGAGTCCCACGGCACCCTGGCGAATGCCGTGCTGGGATGCTCCTGTCGCTGGGCAGGGAGCTGAAGCTGTTCTCAGAGCCCAGCCTGGTCCCATTCTCCCAGGCTGCCCTCCACCTTCCCCGGCAAGCACAGGTCCCCCCAGTGGCCCTGCCTGCACAACCCACCTAACTGCCAAGTCTCCCCTCCCTGAGGGGCTAGGGGCGGGCAGTCCATCCAGAGCAGCGGCCAAGAGCGGGGGCTGGGGGACAATCCCAGGCTAGCACCCTGACCACTCTGGGGAGTCAGCTCCCCACTGGCTGGAGTGAGAGGGGCAAGGACAGGACTGTGCACTAAGCACCCCACACTTCTCAATGGTGCTCGCCGATGAGTGGCGGCCGCCCTGCTTTGGACTGAACCCTGCTACCTCTCCACCTGCAAGTCTTTGCTCCACTATTTCCCCCTTGGCGCTGGGCATCGCAGCCTCAGGTCAGCCCTCAAACTCTACTGGGAGGCAGTTCCAACCCGTCCTACAGTCCTTCCAGCCAGCCTGCACTCCGCAGGTGGCAGTGACCCATGGCCTTTTATGTCCTGCAGGGCCCAGCAAAGGACTAAGCATGCACAGCAGGGGACATGGGACCTGCCGAGACCTGTTCCTAGCCCGGGGTCAGGCCCCGAAACACCAGCCAAAGGTGAACGGTACAGGAGAGTCATCACCTTGTGCAGACAGGCCAACAAGGCAAGGAAGTGCTGGTCACCCCAGCGTTGCCTCTGGCCCAGCACGACACCCCGCCACACCCAGGCCTCCTCCTGTGCCTTCAAGGGCCACGCAGCCATAACCCTGGGGCTGCAACAGGAAGGACTGGGCGCCGGTCAGTGAGCCACAATGAGATGGGGTGAGCGCCCAACCAGGACAGACACACGAGGCAGAGGCGGAGCGAGGGGAGCTTGTGGGGATGGCCAGTAAGGAAAGCCTAACACATTTAGAAGGTGGCTTCTAAAGTCAAACCCTGCATGGGACTGAACTGGTTTCTGGGATTTTCTTCTTCAGAGCTAACATCTGCAGGCAGGCCTCGTCTGCCCTATCCCCGTCCCGGGGGACCACCTCCCGGAAGGTCAGCCGCTCGCCCGGGGGCTTCACTATCCATGAGCTTACTCCTCCCTCCCACAGGGGGCAGGGACAGAATCCGGGGCGCCCGGCAGGTGAGCACTGCAGGCACCTGCCTATCCTCTCTCCTCCTCCGCTCCGGGGACCCCCGCTCGCGTGACGCCCCGGCCGCTGCGAAGCATTTTCTCGCCTCCAGGGAGCCCCCACCCGCAGCTGGCCGGGCCGGAGGGAAGGGGCGGAGGCTGGCGAGTGCGCACAGCTCGTGCGCGGGGGCTCCAGCCTAACTAATCGCTCCCGCCCCCCATTCCCTCCCACCCTCAGGGGCCCACCGAGTGTGCCCCCCGCCCCCGCAAAGCACTCGCCTCCGGAGCCCGCATCGGGCACCCCGCACTCCAGACTAGGACCTGCGGCTGCCTCGGTGGCCCGGCCAAGGTCACTCGGCCCGGCTGCGGCTACCCCGCAGCGGGCCCGCACTGCCGGGCGCGGGGACACCAGCCGGGTTACGTAAGGCCGGCCGGGCCGGGCCGGGGTGGAGCGTACCTGCAGCGGGAACGTGGCCGCCCGGTTGCCCACGTAGCCGCGGACGACGTGGCTCTGGATGGAGAGCACCCGGCACTCCTCCTCCATGCCGGGCCTGCCGCGGCGGCGCGGGGCCGGGCGGGCGTCAGCGTCTCCGCCGCTGGCGGGGGCTCCGGCTCCGCTCGCGCTGCCCTCCGCTGCGCTCCGCTCCGCTCCGGCCGCCCCGCTCGGCCCCGCTCGGCGCAGGCGCTCGGCTCGGACGCCAGGCCGCCTCCCTCTGACCTCAGCGCTGCTGGGAACCCGCGGGTCCCGCGCTGCGCTGGGGGCGGGCCGGGGGCGGGCCATCGCGCAGGCCCGCCCACCCCGCTCCTCCCCGGGGACGGAGAAAATCGAAACCGCGCTCCCCTGGGCCGCGGCGACCACGTCACTCTGCGCTCCCGGCACGTGGGTGGGGGTAGCCACCCTCCAAAAGCCGGGTTTGCACTTTTAATTTTTCCCACTAAGGGCACTGTTGCGTCGTTCATTCATTCATTGAGTCATTGATCCATTCATTCATTCTACAGAGGTCCGCGCGCCCTGGCCCTGCGCCTCCTTTCTGACGTCCGGGCCCCATATTCCCGGGCGCAGGCGGACCGTGACCCCGTCCGACCGGGACAGTCATGGAGGAAACGCGCGGGAGAGGGCGCAGAACTTGGAGACTGCGGAGGCGCAGCGCGGGGAAATGACCGGGACCGCCTCCCCACCGGCCGCGCCGCCCGCAGTGCCAGGTCTCCCCTCCAGGGGCGTCAGGGCCGCCGAACGCCCTACAGGGCCCGGATCCCGCCATCCGATCCAAACTCACCCCTCCGGCCACTGCGCGGACAGGCGCAGGGACGCGGGAGCCCCGGGCCCGCCCCGCAGGACCAAGGACCCAGGCTCGCTCTGCCCGCCCTGGCGCGCCCACCGAGGGGACGCGGAGCTGACGATCGCGGGCCACGAGGGGACTTGCCCTACCCCGCAGATGTCTGGGGGGCGGACATCTCCCGGGCACCATGAAACCTTTGGAGACCCCAGCCCCCCAACCCCAGCCACGTGGCCAGCCCTCCCTTCTCAGGTGCCCCGGGCTGGGCCACGTGGCCCGTGACCACCCCACCACCTGGCCTGGGGCCTGCGAGGAGGAACCCAATGCCCCGAAGTCACAACCCCCAGCCCCACACCCCGCCTTTCCCTCCCACCCCACACCCCCAACCTCTGAGGCGCCCCCTGCGGCTTCCCCTTGCTACCCCCCGGGTCTCAGACCTCCAGACATGGTGATTTGGGTCTCTTCTG
The DNA here is from genome assembly GCF_021613505.1 of Equus quagga. Lineage (NCBI taxonomy): Eukaryota > Metazoa > Chordata > Mammalia > Perissodactyla > Equidae > Equus > Equus quagga. The sequence continues at coordinate 38,418,521 of NC_060287.1, read as the reverse complement.
GTGACCCAAGGCAGCATGTTTAACCTCCTCTAAGCCTGGTGAGAAGGTCGAGGCAGTGACCCAGCAGGTGACAGGATAAGGAGGAGGGAAGGCAGGTCCTCAGCCATCCAGATTTTAAAGAGGAGGAATGTCCTAATGAATAATAATTAGTTGTTAGGTAATCACAGCTAACATTTATTGAGTGCTTACTATGTGCTGAGCTCCTTTCCTGCATTAACACACTTAATCTTCACCAGCATTCTATACGGCCCGGTTTCATCCCATTTTTACAGATGAGGAAACTGAGCAAGAGAAACCAGAAGTTGCAGGCTGAGTGGCACACGCTGCTGGGTGAGAGGCGGGAATCCGCAGGGCCGGCAGCTCTGGCCACTGCCCTCACTGCCCTTTTCTCCTTCCTGCTCTGTGAGGTCACCCGCCCGTGGCTCTAGGATGGCCTGCTGAATCCTTCCCTGTCAGCAGCTGACCTCACCCCTCCCCACCTGATCTGTCACCTCCTGTCCCTCCCTCTCCCTGGGCAAACCGCCCCCACTCTCCATCCCACCCCTCACAGCTTCAGCCTGGGGATTCCCAGGCACCAAGAGGGAAAGGGGCTCGGGGACCCTGCTCCTCGACAGAGGGCCCGGGGAATGATGTTTTGGTGAATTCACTTTTCCTTCGGCTTTTGAAAGGTCTAGGTTCCCCATTCCCAGAACCCATGGTTCCCGAACTGGTCACCTGAGAGTCACCTGGGTCTCTAGTCACCCTGGTCAGCTAGCCAAGGCCCAGCCCTGTCCGCCTGCTGGAGGCTGGCCCCCAGGGTGCTCTGTCAGCTCTCCAGGGGCTTCTGGGACCACTCAAGCTTGAGAGGCACTGTTTAGGCAGCTGAGTTAATTTGGTGTTTTTGTGAACACTGTCAGTTGCCACTAGTTACCAGACCACGGACAAACCTCTTTCCTTAATGACTCAGGCAGTGAAGACCTTCCAGAAACTGCCAGTCTATGGAAAAGACACTCCCAGGCCTAGCCAGCCAGGTCATGGGTGGGCAGCTTCACCTCTGTGTCCAGGTGGGGGGCAGAGCCCCTCAGGAACCCTCCCACCCACTTGCATGTCCCCGCAGGCCTGTGGACAGCCTTTCCTGGGAGAGGGCACTGTTCCTAATGTGCGGTGCATGCCCTGAGGGGGTGCCCTCAGCTGGTTAGGATGAGGTGGCCAACTGAGGGATCCCTGGGGGAGATTATGACTGCACAGGCAAGTGGGTGGGGTCTGGTGGTGGGCGGGGGCCATTCGAGAAAGTCATTCACCAAGAAAGAAGAGAGGTAACTAAGAGAATTCTCTGTGCTCTGAGCTCATCTTCCATGACAGCACGTGAGTGACCGCTCTCTGAGTTGCTGGAGGTGGTGTGGTGTGTCCACAAGGACACTGGGCCTTGGAAAATGACCATGATTTTGGTGACCTTGTGTCAGCGCTCAGTAATTTTTTTGAAAAAGCTTTCCATTTGGACACAGTGATGTATTGTGTGTAATTGTGTGAGTATTGTGTGTAAATGTGTGTAAATACCTTTTCTTCTACACCCTGGCGGCGTTTGAAATGCCCTCACCGGGAGACCACACCCAGAGAGAGTTAGGACAACAGCTGCCGAGCTCCAGAGGCTCCTGCGTGAGGGGTGTTAGGAGTAATTTTTCTCTAATGAAATGAGGGGTATGCAGGATCTGTGGTTGGTCAGAAGTCTGGACAGGCATCTGCGCCCCACCAACCTGGGGAGCCCAGCAGCCTAACACCCTCAGAGCAGCACCCTGGGTCCAGAACCTCACTTAGGCCTGTGTCCCCCCACTTCAGGGGGGTGCCTCGACCTGACCTGAGAAAAGGCTGGCTGATCCTACTCTCAGAGCAGTGTCACCTTCGACTCAGGGTGAACCTTGTGTATAAGCTGCCTCTTATAGGTTGAATTGTTCCCCAAAATCCATATGTTGGACTCTTAAGCCCCAGTAGCTCAGAATGTGACCTTATTTGGAGATAGGGCCTTTGCAGATGTAATCAATCAAAAGTGAGGTCTTTAGGATGGGCCCTCATGCAAACTGGTGTCCTCATCCCCAGGGGAAGACGCTGTGAGGAGATCCAGGGGGAAGACTGCCATCTACAAGCCCAGGTCAGAGGCCCTCAGAAGGAACCAGCCCTGCCCACACCTTGCTTTGGGGCTTCTGCCTCCAGAACTGAGAATAAGTTTTTGTGGGTTAAGCCGCCCCATCTGTGGCACTCTGTCCCACCTGACTAATACACCGCCTGTCCAAATGCCTAAAACGACGGCATGCCGGGCCATTTTGGGGTCTGCTGGCTGACATGCTGCACACGTGTCAGAGTCCTGGCTTCACCCTCTTGCACCACCTGGTAGGTATCAAGCTTGCCCCTAATGATCCGAGGGACTGGCATTGACCCCAAAGAACCTGACAACCGTGACAGGACAAACTGGCTGGGCTCAGCTCACGACATCGTGTGTCCCAGATTTTCTGAGCCCCTCCCAGTTTCAAATGTTCTGTCCCACTAGCAGACCGTGAATACTGATTTTAGGGTCAGAAAAAGCAATCGCTGTCCCAGGTTTCTCCTGGCCAGAGTGCTGTCTCTGACCTTGGCAACAAAGGACACGGGGCTCAGTGGCCTAAACACGGTTGTGGACTGAATGCTTGCCTCCCCCAAATCCACATGTTGAAGTCCTACCCTTCTAACTGGTGGTATTTGGGGGGGGGGGCCTTTGGGAGGTGGTTAAGGTTAAATGAGGTCATGAGGGGGAGCCCTGATCTGCCAGGATGGGTGTCTGTAGCACAAGAAACATCAGCGAGCTCACTCTTTCTGTGTGCAAACACTGAGGAAAGGCCCCGTGAGCACAGAGCCAGAAGCCAGCCGTCTACCAGCCCGGAAGAGGGCTCTCACGGAAGTGAAGCCGTGGCGCCTTGATCTTGGACTTCCAGCTTCCGGAACTGTGAGAAAATAAATGTTTGTTATTTAAACCGCCCAGTCTGTGGGATTTTGTCACGGTAGCCAGAGAGGACTAAGGCAGTCACTAAAAACATCCTTTTGCCTTACGGACCGTGCATTTCTTTGATGCCCTGCCACTATTTTCAGACCACACCTCCTCATAGACTAGAACACATTCCAGAAGGCCGCTCCCTGCTGTGCTGGGTGGGTTTCGTTTTATTTGGCTGAGAGGTGGTAGCCGAGCGTTTAAAAACATAGGTTTTGTTATTATCCAGGTATAGTGAGGTCAACAGATCAGGGACAACTGCCATTGAAAAGATAGCATGTCACGCACAGCTCCCAAGAGATGCGGGCTTGCCATGCCACGCAGGGCCGGGTGGGGAAGAACCAGGCGGGTCAGGAAGCAGAGGGGGTGAGGGGAAAGCATGAGCAAGAGCCTTTATTGTGGTTCCCACGAGAAAGGCAAGGCTACGCAGGTAAGCAGGATGAATACTGACTAGTCTGAATAATCTTGGCAGGCTCCAGGGCAGGGTCCGTCTCTGGTTGCCTGGTCCCTGGCCCTGTGGTGATTACGGCTGAGGGGTAGTGCCCCCACAGTGTAAGAGCTGATAAAAGAACGATTTGGAATGGGGGCTCCGGATTGTTAGTTTACTCGTGAAAGTCACGTTTGTTCTCTCTAAGAAGTGGCAAACCTTGGGAAGGGTCCAGTTGCCAGAGTATCAAGAATACAGAAAATAGGAAAATGCATTTAATACACTGGGTGAGCTCTGGACCCTGGAGCCACACTGCCCAGGTTGGATTCCAGATCCTCCGATGGCCCTGTCAGCTTGTGACAAGTTCCGTCAACTCTTGGACTCAGTTTCCCCATTTCCTCAAATGGAGAAGTGATAATAATATCTACGCCGAAGTGATGTTGAGGGGGTCCAGCAGACCGCCCCACCTGGAGATGGGGAACCGGGCCTGGCACGAGCGAGTGCTCAGTAAAGCTTCCTTTTCATTATTTATCCTGGATTCTGCTGGGCCCGGTGGAACAGAAGCTGATGGAAAATTCCACTTTCTCCCATAACTGATGGATGCCAAGCCACCATTTTTATGGGGTGAAGAATCTAGCTTGAAATCCTTCCATTCTTCAGAAGTGGCTCCATCCTTTTGGGGATAGGGTTTTGGATGTTTCTCAGTTCCAGAATGTCTTTATTTAGAGGCAACAACTGAACCCAAAGCCTGGATTACAGGTTTGTTTGTATGTTTATGAGTGGATTATCTTTTTTGCTTTCCTCTTGGGAATAGCCAAGATGTCTTGAACCTTTAAAGCTGTTTGGGCCAGTGTCTTCAGGAACACTGGAGAGCTCTCTGGATTCTTTCCTGACCTGTCTGGGTGTAGTAGTTTGACTTGAATCCTCCAGCACTCTTGTCTGGTTAAAGCTCACCTTGCAGTCTCGGGTCAGCGAGCTGGCCCCTGTGACAACGTCCCCAGCTCTCCCTGCTCTGCAGGCTCCGCCTGAAACAGCTCCAAGCCATCTGAAGAGTTTTCTCCCTAGAGGTCGTAGAAATGTGCAATCAGTTTCCACTTAAGCGCACGGGGTGGGGGGTGGGGGGTGGGGCGCTGTCTCTGCTCATAGATCCCATCGAAGAAATAACCTTGAGCGCCACCCTCTGATCCTACGCAGCCTTTACTGGCCGTGCCTCCTCTTTCTGTGTGGTCTTCTTTCTACGCACATCTGTCTGCTTTTACATGATACGTGGTAAGTGCTCAAAAACATACCCATGTTAGATTGTTTTTGAAAATTCGGATTGTAATATATTGCGTATGGACATAATATTATATTTTTATACTTTCCATCTGTCCTCCAATATTTCTCAGCGGTCTTTCATGGCTGCATCGTTCCCAGCATGTGAAGGTATAAGAATTTCTTTAGCTAATCCTCTAGTATTTGGACAGTTTGTCTACAGTTTTTCACCATTATAAATAATTCATTGGACTTACTTGTAAGCAAATCTTTGTGTGCATTGCTGCTTACTTGCTTAGTACAAATTCCTCGAGGTAAAAGAGTAAAAGATCAGTGAAAAGAGTAGCGTATAGCTCTAGATTCTTCACATATGTCGCCCAATACGTTACGCTCCAGGGAAGTGTCTAACCCACGCTCCTGTCAGCAGCCGGTGGTAATTTCACCACAGCCTCATCAGGACTAGGTATCTGTATTTTTACAGAATCCCTGGAAATTGGCAATAAAAAACACAGGAGACACTTTTAGATATGAACTTGTGTAACCTGTCCCTAGCGTTTTATAGACGTTATGCAAATATAAAGGGTTAATCTAATTATAGCAGTTGGATTTTTAGAGGTCTTCTGTTTGCTTCTGAGATCACGCCAAACAGGCCAGTCCTCCTCAGCCAAGGGCTGACCTGGACCTGATCACGCAGCGTCTGTGGCGATAAGAGCCGCGGGCTCACACCCCCTCGGCACCTGTGGTCCTTACTAAGGACTGCGCATGCCCAAGGTGCGCCGTCAGCTCACCAGCGCCGCATCTGGAAAACAGGGGTAATAACAGCGTCCTTCACCCAGTTCTTGCGGCAATCTCATGAGATGGTTCCCATAAAGCACACAACAAGTGCGAGCATGATAAAACCAGCTTTTCCAACCAGACTGCAACTCCGTTAGGGCCAGGACCAGTCCTACACCCCAACATCTATACTGTGCTACCTGGTGGCAGTCAGTTAATAAATGTTGGACGGAGGGATGGATAGAGGGAAGACATGGATGGGTAGAGGGAGGAAGGCGTGGATGAATAGATGGATGGATGGACCAGTGGATGGACAGATGGGTGGGTGTATGGGTGGACAAATTAATCAACTGGTTTAAAAAAGGCAATTTCTCAAAAAATTAAACATAGAATTACTGTATGATCCAGCAATTCCACTCCTGGGTATACACCCAAAAGAACTGAAACCAGGGACTCAAACAGATATTTGTACACCCACGTTCCATAACAGCATTATTCACAATAGCCAAATGGTGGAAACAACCTAAATATCCATCAAGGCATGAATGGGTAAGAAAAATGTGGTGTATACATACAACGGAATATTATTCAGCCTTGAAAGGAAGTAAATCCTGGCATCCTACAACGTAGAGGAAACTTGAGGACATTGTGCTAAGTGAAATAAGCCAGTCACAAAAGGACAAATACTGTATGATTCCACTTATGTGAGGTACTTAGACTAGTCAAAATCATAGAGACAGAAAGTGGACTGGAGGCTGCTGGGGACAGGGGGAGGGGATGGGGAGTAGGTGTTTAATGGGAACAGAGTTTCAGTTTTACAAGATGAAAAGGGTTCTGGTGATGGTTGCACAACATTATGAATGTATTTAATACCGCTGAACTGTACCTAAAAATGGCTAAAACGGTAAATTTACATTTTGTATACTTTACTGCAATAAAAAAAAGGCAAGCAAGCTTGATGCAACATCAAATGTAATGAAAGCAAATCCCTTCCACTCCAGGAGCTTACATTTCAGATTTAAGCAAAATAAACACAAGTGACTGGCTGAGGGTGGTAAAACATAACATTCAGTTAGAACAAAACACAGAACTCGAGGTGTGGCTGGTGTTCTGGTTCATTCCAGCTGCTGGTGGAGCACTGTGCTGGCAGAATCAGAGGAGCCTGTGGGCTGGGAGTATACTGGGGGCGGAAAGGCAGACCCTTCCTGCCTGGGGAGGGGCCTGGGCACCTCACCCAAACCAGAGTGTCTGAGCACACTGTCCCTGGAGGTCCCCAGCGGTGGGGGTGGGCTGGTGCTCAGACCCGTGCAAAGTCGTGTCTGCTCCTCTTGGGCAGCCAGTGCCCAGAGGGGCCTCCTTAGCTGTGAAATCCCACCGGGGAAAGGCTGGTGCCTGCCCCTTCTGCTTCCCTGGGATGTGGATGGAGGAGGTGGGAGGGACCCAGGATGCTGTCACTGGCGCTGTGCCCATCAAAGCCCATACCCAGAGCCTGCTTTCCCCTCATTTCATCCTGGTCCTCCTCCCAGTGATTCCCTCCTTTCTCGAACGCTCCAGTCTGCCCCTCCACCTGCCCTTTTGCTTTCTTCTTCCAACATGTGCTGCCTTCTCCTGCTGTCTGGCCCTGTGGGACACTGGACACAGGGAACTTGTGGGATGGGAGGAAAGGATGGCATCCTGGGCAGGGCATCCTCACTGGTGGGCGCCCTCCTTGACAGTAGATGTGATTAAACGCAAATGAGAAGCACTGAGAGGCCCCTCTGTGGCTGACACATCCGTGACCAGGACTCCCAGGCCCTTTTGGACTCTGCTGGGCCAGCCAGGAGCTCGGTGGCAGCAGGGGGAGGGAGCGTGGGTGTCTCCTCGCCTTTGTGAGGATCAGGCCCAGACGGCACTCAGCCCACGAGGACCTGGGCTTCAGAGCCTGCTGAGGACAGGCAGGAGGCAGAGCCAGCCACCAAAGGTCACCTACTGTAGGATTCCATTAATGTGAAATGTCCAAAATAGGCAAATCCATAGAGACAGAAAGCAGATGAGTGGTGGCCAGTGGCTGGGGTTTGGGGAGAGAATGGGAGTGACGGCTGATACCGACATGATTTGTCGGGGGAGGCTGTGCCGAAAATGTTCTAAAATTAGATTATTGTTACGGATACACAATTCTGTGAATATACTAAAAACTATTGAAATGTATGTTTTAAATGTGAACTAAATGGTATGTGAATTGTATTTCAACAAAGCTGTTTTTAAAATTATAAAAAATTGCAGAGTAAAAAAAATAAAGAAAAGAGAAAACCAAATTCTTTAAGGAAAAATCCAGACTTAAAAAGAGATGCACAGGGGAGGTGATTTTTTTTTTAAGATTAGCACCTGAGCTAACAACTGTTGCCAATCTTCTTTTTTTTTCTCTTCTTCTCCCCCAAACCCCCTAGGACTTAGTTGCATATTCTAGCTGCAGGTCCCTCTGGCTGTGCTATGTGGGACGCCGCCTCAGCATGGCCTGATGAGCAGTGCCATGTCGGCGCCCGGGATCCCGACCAGCGAAACCCCGGGCTGCCAATGGAGTGTACTAACTTAACCACTGGGCCACAGGGCCGGCCCTGATTCTTTTAAAACTACATATTCTTTCTCTCTGTTTTTTCCTACAAAATAACACAAGTTGAGATTTCTGGTTTCGGCTCTGATATGCATAGACCTTGGGAGTTGTCACTCTCATCCTCACAACAAGAAAAAAGATGAACAAACTGAAAATCAGGGACTTTTCTTAGATCTGTCAGATCAGAGAATTGAGGTCATGTGACAGACCGCCACCCCCTAATCTGGAGATGTGGGAATATGGAGTCACCGCCGAGATCTGCTTACCTCGGGCGGAAGCTTCCAGAACCAGTAACCATAAGAACGGTTACACCGTTCCCCTATCCTTATAATTGAGGAATTGCTGGAGGCAGAATGTGGACTAACTGGAGAGTTAAAAACTTTTGGTGGGGGGCGAGGGGCGCACTTGGTGGTTTTACCTCCGGGAGCCCTGCCAGGATCTAGCTGTAGAAACCAGAGAAAACCCTCCCGCGCTTGGGGCAGGAGGAAGGGAAAAGCAACCGTTTTGAAATACACCCTGAGCAGCCTCCCCAGCGAGCCCCCTGGAGGGGACTTTAGCAGAGCCTGTGTGACCCGTGGGAGTACAGCCCCTCTGCCTTCCCGTCTCAGGAGAGGGGAGAAAAAAAGACTAAGAACCGCTTCTAAGGGGCACAGCCCAGGGAACGTCTTCAACATTTCCTGCAAGGCAGGTCTACTGGCCGCAAAGGCCTTGTTTGTCAGAGAAAGTCTGTATTTCTCCTTCACTTTTTTTTTTGAGGTCATAATAGTTTATAACATTGTGAAATTTCAGTTGTACATTATTATTTATCAGACACCATATAAACGTGCCCGTTTACACCTTCTGCCCACATCCACCCCGCTTCCCCCTGGTAACCACTAAACTGTTCTCTTTGTCCGTAAGTTTGTTTATCTTCCACACATGAGTGAAATCATACGGTGTTTGTCTTTCTCTGTCTGGCTTATTTTGCTTAACATAATACCCTCGAGGTCCATCCATGCTGTCGTGAAATGGCACGATTTTGTCTTTTTTATGGCTGAGTAGTATTCCATTGTATATATACACCACATCTTCTTTGTCTATTCATCAGTTGATGGGCACTTGGGCTGCTTCCACATCTTGGCTATTGTGAATAGTGCTGCAGTGAACATAGGGGTGCGTATGTTAATTTTGATTGTTGATTTCAAGTTGTTTGGATAGATATCCAGCGGCTGGATAGCTGGGTCATATGGTACTTCTATTTTTAGTTTTTTGAGGAATCTCCCTACTGTTTTCCATAGTGGCTGCACCAGTTTGCATTCCCACCAGCAGTGTATGAGGGTTCCTTTTTCTCTACATCCTCTCCCACATTTGTTATTTTTTGTCTTGGTGACCATAGCCATTTTAACAGGCGTAAGGTGGTATCTAAGTGTAGTTTTGATTTATATTTCCCTGAGGATTAGTGATGTTGAACATCTTTTCATGTGTTTATTGGCCATCTGTATATCTTCTTTGGAAAAATGTCTGTTCATATCCTCTGCCCATTTTTTGAAGATTTTATTTTTTTTTATTTTTTCCTTTTTCTCCCCAAAGCCCCCCGGTACATAGTTGTATATTCTTCGTTGTGGGTTCTTCTAGTTGTGGCATGTGGGACGCTGCCTCAGCGTGGTCTGATGAGCAGTGCCATGTCCGCGCCCAGGATTCGAACCGATGAAACACTGGGCCGCCTGCAGTGGAGCGCGCGAACTTAACCACTCGGCCACGGGGCCAGCCCCTCCTCTGCCCATTTTTTGATCGGGTTGTTTGTTTTTTTGTAGTTCAGTTGTGTGAGTTCTTCACATATTTTGGAGATTAACCCCTTGTCAGATATGTGATTTGCAAATATTTTCTCTCAGTTAGTTGGTTGTCTTTTGGTTTTGATCCTGGTTTCCTTTGCCTTCCAGAAGCTCTTTAGTATGATGAAGTCCCACCTGTTTATTTTTTCTTTTGTTTCTCTCATCTGAGGAGACGTGATATTCAAAAAGATCCTTTCGAAACTGACGTCAAACAGTGTATTGACTATATCTTCTTCTAGAAGTCTTATGGTTTCAGGTCTTACCTTCAAGTCTTTGGTCCATTTTGAGTCTACTTTTGTGTATGGAGAAAGATAATGGTCTACTTTCATTCTTTTGCATGTGGTTGCCCAGTTTTCCCAACACCATTTATTGAAGAGACTTTCCTTTCTCCATTGTGTGTTCTTTGCTCCTTTGTCAGAAGATTAGCTGTCCAACTCCTTCACTTTTTTTTTTAAAGATTAGCACCTGAGCTAACAACTGTTGCCAATCTTTTTTTTTCTGCTTTTCTTCCCAAATTCCCCCAGTAGATAGTTGTATGTATTTTAGTTGTGGGTTCTCCTAGTTGTGGCATGTGGGACGCTGCCCTGGCATGGCCTGACGAGCGGTGTCATGTCCTTGCCTAGGATCTGAACCAGTGGAACCCTGGGCCACCAAAGCAGAGCATGCGAACTTAACCACTCGGCCACAGGGCCAGCCCCCAACTCCTTGACTTTTTTTTTTTTTTTAAAGATTTTATTTTTTCCTTTTTCTCCCCAAAGCCCCCCAATACATAGTTGTATATTCTTCGTTGTGGGTCCTTCTAGTTGTAGCATGTGGGACGCTGCCTCAGCGTGGTTTGATGAGCAGTGCCATGTCGGTGCCCAGGATTCGAACCAACGAAACACTGGGCTGCCTACAGCGGAGTGCACAGACTTAACCACTCGGCCACGGGGCCAGCCCCCCAACTCCTTCACTTTTGAAGGAAAATTTCACTGGATACAGAATTCTAGTTGGCTGTGCTTTTTCTTTTAACACATTCAGCATTTCACTCCACTCCCTTCCTGCTCGCATGGTTTCTGAGGACATCAGATGTAATTCTTACCCTTGTTCCTAGAGAGGAGGTGGGTTTATCCCCTCTCTTCTTTCAAGATTTTCTCTTTGTCTTTGAGTTTCTGCAGTTTGAATATGATATGCCTGTGTGTACATTGTTTTGTATTTCTCATGCTTGGTGTTTTCTCAGCTCCCTGGATCTGTAGTTTGGTGTCTGTCATTAATTTTGGAGAATTCTCAGCTCTTAATTTTGTTGTTGTTGTTGTCTTTTTTGAGGAAGATTAGCCCTGAGCTGACATCCGCGGCCAATCCTCCTCTTTTTGCTGAGGAAGACTGGCCCTGAGTTAACATGCATGCCCATCTTCCTCTACTTTATATGTGGGATGCGTACCACAACATGGCTTGCCAAGCGGTACCATGTCCGCACCCAGGATCTGAACCCCAAACCCTGGGCCGCCAAAGCAGAACATGCACACTTAACCGCTGTGCTACCGGGCCGGCCCCTCAGCTCTTATTACTTCAAATAGTCTTCTGTTCCTTCTCCTTCTGGTCTTCCCATCACGTGTGTGCCATACCTTTTGTATTTGTCCCATAGTTCCTCTGTTCAATTTTTTTTCACTCTTTTTTCTCTTTGCATTTCAGTTGGGAGTTTTCTATTGACATATCTTCAAGCTCATTGAGTCTTTCCTAGTCATACAGATGTCCCCAGGTCAACCTCTGTGTGGCCCTGCCTGGCAGCCTTGTCTCATTTGGACCTCTAAGTAAGGAAGGGTTCTGTCTTTATCTATCTGAATGTCACTGTGTTGTGTCCCACAGTCAAAGAAAATCTTTAAATCTTATAAAACACTGATAAAGAACAGTGTCCAAAATACACATAGATTTTTAAAACTCAATGATAAGAAAACAAACAGCCCAATTAAAAAATGGGCAAAAGATCTGAACAGATGACTCACCAAGGAAGATATACAGATAACAAATCAGCATGTGAAAAGTTCTCAACATTAAATGTCAGCAGAAAAATGCGAATGAAAACAACAATGAGATACCACTACACACCTATTAGAATGGCCACCATCCCAAACACTGACAACACCAAATGCTGGCGAGGACGCAGAGCAAGAGGAACTCTCATTCACTGCTGGTGGGAATGCAGAACGATACAGCCACTTCAGAAGACAACTTGGCGTTTCTTACAAAACTAAACATGCTCTTACCATAGGATCCAGTAATCACTTTCCTTGGTATTCCCCCAACGAGTTGAAAACTTACGTCCACGCAAAAACCTGCCTATGGATGTTTATAGCAGCTTTATTGATACTTGCCAAAAATGGCAGCAACCATGATGTCCTTCAATAGATGAGCAGATAAACAAACGGGTCCAGCCACACGATGGAATATTATTCAGCAATTAAATAAATGAGCCATCAAAACACGAAAAGACATGGAGGAAACTTAAATGCATATTGCTAAGTGAAAAAAGCCAATCTGAAAAGGCTACGCACTGTGCGATTCTAACTATCCAACATTCCAGAAAGGGTAAAACTACAGAGATAGTTGAAAAAAAATCAGTGGTTCCCAGGGTAAGAGGGGAGGGTGGCATGAACAGGTGGGGCACAGAGGATGTTCAGGGCTATGAAACTCCTCTATAAGAGACTGTGATGGTAGATACACATCATTACACATTTGTCAAAATCCGTAGGATGTACAACATCCAGAGCAAATCCTCATGTAAACTATGGACTTTAGTTAATAATAATGAAATGATGCTGGTTTGTTAATTGTAACAAATGTACTACACTCTTGAGATGTCAGTAACAGGGGAAACTGTGTATGGCGGAGGCATTTATGGGAACTCTCTGTACCATCTGCTCAACTTGAAATTGCTCTGAAAAAAATAAGATCTATGGATTAAAAAAAAAACATGTTTATCAATAAAATCATGGTAAATCTATGACCCGTTGCTAACCTTTCGATGTAAATCTAGAGTTTTTATTTTCATTTAAGAGCAAAGGAATCCTATTGCTCATGCTATTTGAGATCCTGCCATTTCCGTTAACATATGATGGTGTGCATCTTTCCATGTCAATAAAAATTACTCTCCATCGACATTTTTCATGACTGCATTTTACTCCAACCTTTGGATATTTATGTTTTTTCTTAGGCAAATCCTGGTCTCGGTTAATGGATATTTGGGTTGTTACTACTTTTTCACTGCAGAGAGTCTCATTTAACCTGCATGAATCCAACTACAAGTGCTCCACCAAAAAGAAAAAACCAGGAACGAAACTAGTCAGTGGGTGTGGCTGAGGGTCCCTGTGGGAAGCGGGCTGACTGGCTCCTCCACTCAGCTTGTCTCACTTTCTGTGCTTGTCACAGCAGGAGCGCTGTCAAGCTGAGCCAGTCTTTAAGGTTTAAAGACATATTTTTTGAACAATCTGGCCTCTAAACCCACGTCAGACATTTCCTCTGTGCTCGACCAGAGTGACAGGGCTGTGTTCCAACATTAGAGGAAATGCTGTGGCTGCACTCCACCGAGGGCCTTCGAGGAGCTCCCGGGGGCAACTGTGGTTCCTCCTATGTCTCACCTACCCAGGTGAGCAGCTCTGGGAGCACATACTCGCACACAGTCTTTACACGCACTCATAATTAGCTCCTAATGTCAAATTTCTTGCAGTGCAATTTTTGGGTTAAATGGCACGCACTTAGACGTCTGAGAATTCGGGTGCAGATTGCCAAACCGCACTTGTATAAATTTGTGCCAAGGAAACACCCACCAGCTGTGTATGAGAACCATGTAGAAAAAGACAGCATCTGAAACCAAAGATTCAATGAAGGACTTGACAGGAGCTGGGACACAGACACGATGAATGAACTGGAAGACAGACTACAAGCAAATCTCAAACCAAAGCACACTCAGAAAATAGAATTTTTAAAAATCAGAGAAAGAGCTTAAAGGACACATGGCACACAGTCAGAAGGCCTGGCCTAGGTGTAGTTAGAGTCCGAGATGGAGAGGAGAGAGAGGACGGACTGAAACAGTATTTGAAGAGACAGTAGCTGGGAATCTCCCAAAGACATCCATGCAGCCAGTGAAGCAATGCCCTGACCCCCAGGCGGGACAAACACAGAGAAAGCTATCCCCAGGTACATCCTAGAAAAAACGCTGAAACCCCCTCTGCCGCACGCCATCCCAACACAAGGGTCTGCAGTGACTTCCTGGACACAGTGGTGCTCGGCTGGGTGACCCCAGCCCAGGGTGCTTTGGGTCTGTGCCCCCTTTGGATTGGCCAAGGGTTAGGACATGCTAGAGGCTTGTGTTTGGGGTGAGACAGGCTTCCCGCCCAGCAAAGTACAGGATGGCCCCACACAAAACCAACTCTCCCGGCATGCTTTCAAGTGGGCGAAACCCTGTTAACAGTGATCCTCCCCTAGAACCTACGTGTATTGTATATCGAAACACTGCTATGGACTGAATTGTGCCCCCCCAAATCCATGTGTTGAAGCCCTAAGCCCCAGTGTGCCGTGTTTGGACCAAGGAAGTATATAAGGTTAAATGAGGTCATAAGGGTGGGGCCCTGGTCCAGTGGGATTAGCGTCCTTATAAGAGGAGACAGCAGAGCGGCTCTCTCTCCCTCCACCCCCGGAGGACACAGTGAGAAGGTGGTCCCCCATACACCAGAAGAGAGCCCTCAGCAAGAACCCAGCTGTGCTGGCACCCGGATTTCGGACTTCCAGCATCCAGAACTGTGAGAGATAAGCGTCTGTGGTTGAAGTCGCCCCGTCTGTAGTATTTTGTTACAGTGGCCCAAGCTGACTAATACAAGGACAAATGGTTGCACCGTTTTAACACAATTTTCCAGGAGTGCAAATGCGGTGCAAATTGACAGAAGATGACAGTTTGTTTTGTTCTGACCTTTACCCATGGCTGTTCACCATCTCTTAAGGTCACGTTTCCAGCGTAGCGCCCTGGGGTCTGAGCGTCTGTTCTGCGTCTGCCTCGCTGGCTTTTGCAACTGCTCATTGCAGCGACTCGGCATGTCGGCCCAGGCACAGCCCCTCGGCCGGGCACCCACATGCCCAACCAGTTCATCTCCCTAGGAAAGCACTTCTCCTTTGTATTACAATCAGGGCACCACACTGATGTTTTAGAATGTGAATGTAGCAGTGGCATCCATTTCATTTCAGGAAGGAGGTGTTCCGTTCTTGTTATAAAGGGGGCCTGGGTCTGACGGGAGGAAATATTTTATTCGGTAATAACATCCCCCCCATCAGACACAGGTGCTGAAGACTGGGGCTCCTGAGAAGCTCACCCCCCGAATTCGACTGCATCTCAGAGGCAGTCCAATCTGTTTTGAGACATTTCAGCAAATCTTTGGTTAAGAGGGAGTGTGGACTGACCGTTATGCCCAAGGCCTTGGTTCAAAACCGGCCCCATCACTGACTGACTTATAAGACCCTTCTCTGCCTCAGTTTCTTCCTTTGTAAAGGTGGGGTGTATTAGTTTTCTAGGGCTGCCATGACAAGGTACCATAAGCTGAGGGGGCTTCAACCACAGAGATGTATCGTCTCTCAGTTCTGGAGGCCGGACACCCAAGATCAAGGCGCCGGCCTGGTTCCTCCTGAGGCTCCAAGGGAGAACCTGTCACAGGCCTCTCCCGGTTTCTGGTGGTTTGCCGGCAATCTTTGGCGGCCCTTGTCTTGTAGACGCACCTCTCCAATCTCTGCCTTCATCTTCACATGGCATTTTCCCCGCGTGCATTGTCTGTGTCCAAATACCTCCTTTTTATAAGGACTAGTCGTATTGAATTAGGGCCCCACCTAATGAATCTCGTCTTAACATGATTATCTGCAAAGATCCTCTTTCCCAATAAAGTCACACCCACAGGCACCAGGGGTTAGGGCTGCAGCCTCATTTTGGGGACACGATGCAATGCATACCCTGAGGTTCACAGCATGGGGCATTGAATGGCATGTACAGCCATGTAAACTTCACAGACGCACTGGGCACACGGAGGTCAGCGCCGATGCGCCTACACCTACGCGGTTCATGAAGTCCAAGGGCAGGGGCCGGGTCCACGCTGAGCTAGGAGGTGCCCGCTGCATCCAGGGCGTGTTCCACAAACTCACTGAGGGCCTCGCATGTGGTTCTGGGGATTGAGAGCTGGCCAGGAAGGGTGGGAGGGGCCTTCCAGACAAAAGATCCGCACAAAGTGGGTCACGAGCACGGCATGTTTGGGCAACAGGTGGGACGTGTGGTTACAACGGCACAGGGGAGGCTGCCATTGCACTGGAGGGGCCAGTGGTTCGGAAAGCAAGGAAGGGGGACTTCGCCCAACGTCTTAAAAAAATCGTCACATAAACACCCTGAATCCCAACCGGATGCCACACTCCATCCTTCGTACGTTTTTGTCAGCAGATTTCAGCACGTAACCATATGTCCATCATTTAAGATAAAGTCCCCACCTCAACTGAGTTAAAAATAAATAGCATGGCCAGAATTACCTGTGGGGAGGAAAAAGCAATGTCTCCTTTCACTAACAGGAAGTCAATTATTGGGGGAAGGTATGAGTTTCAGAACCTGCTGCCTTTTCGAAGAGTCGCTACGGTCAGTGTGAATTATTTGCCAGGACATCGTGAGCTGTGGTGCCCATCAATGGTGCTCAGTAGAAGGTGCGTCTGAAACAGGACTCAAATCTGGAGCTGCCAGTCGAGTATATTTTCGACTTTTATTCTTAAAAACCTAGGTGGAGAAATAATTGCAGGATTTGAAGATTGACGGACCAGAGCCTTAGTCACCAGGCAGTGACAAATGCCTGGAAGAATTGCAGCTGTTTTTAGACCGGGTTCAAAGAGGCCGTGAGTCCCGGGAACAAAAGGCGTGTTCTGAGCCCCTGACACACGCGCGTGGAGGCGGAATCACGGCCCAGACACAGCCGCGGCGCCCGCTGCACTTGCTGCTACTGGCTGAACGCAGGGACTCAGCATGACCTGCTTCCCAAAGGGAAAAGGATCAGCGAGGCGGGTACGGCTGGCCTTCCCTGGGGCAGCTCTGGAAGAAACAAGAGTCTCACCCCTCCTCCGGCCCCTGCCCTCGTTGGCCCCCAGGCCAGGCCGGTCCTCGGGAGCCGGCCACCCACAGGGCAGTGGTCTCCCACAGCCCCAGGAGACACCCCTCTTCTGGGGATGTTCCCAGAGAAAGGTCAGAGGGTGTCTCTGTGTGATAACCCCCGAGAGCCTGGATCTTGAAGGGGCCCCCACTGGATGCCCTCAGTGGTCACTTGCCCTCGGGCCCCACGTAGAGCTGCCTCAGGCCTGTTGCTGCAGAGAGGGGACCCAGAGGCCGGGCCTTCAAAGTGGAGTGAGGACCAGGCCTGCCACTAGCTCCCAGCTCCTCTTGGAGGGCAGGAAGGAGGGAAGGAGGGAAGGAAGGAAGGAGGGAGGGAGGGAAGGAGGGAAGGAGGGAGGGAGGAGGCAAGGAGTGAGAGAAGGAGGGAAGGAGGGAAGGTGGGAAGGAGGGAAGGTGGCACACAGCCCGCGGCTCACGGTGAGAACTGGACCTTCTCCCAGCTTCCTGAACACCCCAGCAGCATCACCGTGGAAGGTTCAGACCACAGTGCCCAGACCTGTTTGTGGCTTTACAGGCCCAGGACACTGATCCACGTCCAGTCACTTTTCTGCATTTGGTGCTCTGTTTTAACACAAAACTTTGACTTGGCTCCTGTTTCACTTACAGAAAAGAGATACCTGGTTGGGGTGCTGCTAAAATAATCAAGTTTATCCCAGGGTTCCGACCACTCGCCGCGCAATCCAGCCACGTGTCCGCTGCCTGATGTGCTGACCCCAGAAGGTATGGACCGCTGAGGTCCTGGGTGGATGCACAGCTTAGGGGCACGTTTGAGGGAGAGGCACACCCTGTTGGGGAGAGAATGCCCTGCCAGGGTTGCCCGTGTCCCCACAGTGTGGGCTCAGCGCCTGGACAGCTGAGAACCCACCTCCTTGGGTTATTTCCCAGGAGACACAGACCGGGCTTGCCTTGTGTGCTGGGCCGGGGCTGCCCTGGGCCCAGGTGGCGGGGAGTCCAGCCTGCATTCTAGGGGGTCCAGTCCTGACGCTAGGCCAGGGGAAATCGTCCTGGAGTTGAAGATAAAGCCCCTCCTCTGTCAGCTTCCTGAGAAAGCAGGAAAGCCAAGGTTGCAGGTGTCATGGCAACCAGCCCAGGGCTCTGAGGCATCAGCTGGCTCAGCAGGGCCAGGGGTGTCAGATGGCCAGGGCCTCCCACACTGCAGTCCCGAGACAAAGTGGAAAGACTACGCCCCCTGCCGGACCATCCCCAGGGCGATCCCAGCCCACCGGGGGGCTGCAGGGTCAGGGTTAGACATACTCTGCTTCAAAGATGCAATGTCCAGGGCAAAAATAAGGGGCAATGTTCTAGAATAAGAGAAACTCTAAGACACAACAAGCAAATGCAACGTGTGATCCTGGTTATTTCCTGGTTAGAAAAATGTGTTTAGGGGGTCGGCCCGTGGCCGAGTGGTTGAGTTCGCGCTCTGCTTTGGCGGCCTGGGGTTTCGCGGGTTCGGCTCCTGGGTGCAGGATCCCACATAGCACAGCTGGAGGGACCTACAGCTAGAATATACAACTATATACTGGGGGCTTTGGGGAGAAGAACAAGAAAAAAAGAAGATTGGCTACAGATGTTCGCTCAGGTGCCAATCTTTAAAAAACAAAGGCGTTTGGGGGAAACTTAAAGCTGAACTCGTGTGAGGGGACGTCGGGGATCTAAGCGGGCCGGGCCGGTGTGACTAGGGGAATGTCCGGTTCCAGAGGACATCCCTTTGGCAAGGCAGGCTGGAGTGCGAGGGGATACATGTTGTGTCGCCCATAATCTCCTTCGAGAGGGTTGGGCAGAAAGGGTCTCCAAACCAGGTGCATGGCAGAGGTCATCAGCTCGCTCTAGATGACGGGTCTGTTTGTTCCGCTCTCAAGGCTGGAGGGGAGGCTGAGCCCAGGGGTCTGGGCGGAGCGTCTCTAGGTTGGACCTTGAGGACAAGAGCCGGGGGAAGCCCTCTGCTTTGCTGGTTTTTCAGCTGGCTGGATTTGATTCAGTTCACCAAGTATTTGCTGAGGGCCCTTCTGTGTCCAGGGCCCTGTGCTAAACGCTGTGGATCTGTGGACAGTGTTCCTCCCACCTGCGCGGGCTGGTGGACTGCAGGCGCCCATGCAGTGGGCCTGGGGGCCTGAGACTCTGCCTTCTTCACCAGCTCCGGGTGGTGCCCTGCTGCTGGCCAGGGTCTGCACCGCAAGGAGCGAGGCCCCAGCCCTGTGGCGCCAGAGCTTGGCGAGGTGAGGCACAGGTCTGAATGTGGGCTCTGCAGACTGGCAGAGCTGGCATCAGGGCCCCGCTCGCACATCCCAGCTGGGTGGTCTGGGCAAGGGCCTGACTCCTCTCAGCCTCCTTTCCTTGTCTGTGAGCAGGGACTCAGCATACCTTCCGGGCAGCGGGGAGACTAGACCCAGGGACACCCGTGATGCGCAGAGCCCGGCAGAAGAGAAGGCTCCCTTGGGAGAAGCTCCTATGTCTCCAGGGGCTGCAGACCCGGCTTCTGCGGCTCTGTCCAAGCTTTGGAAGGTGCGCCCCCCACCACACCTGCCCCAGCCCGTGCCCAGGCTCCGGCGCCTCCCAGTGCCCCCTCCGGAGCTGTGGAAGCATGAAGCTGAGCTTTACTTGGGCTGTGGAGTCTTGGCGGAAGAGCCCTTCCACTGCAGGGAGACGGGGGCATGGGGAACTGCCACCAGCTGCTGAGCACACTGAAGCTGTCCTCTGCGAGCCAGAGCCCTGGGCGCACAGGGCAGCCCCTCGCTCGACCAACCCAGCCTCCCCGTTGTCCTGTACATTTTATTAAGTGCTTCTCAATTTGTTCTAAGTCCCTTGATCAATTTCTGGAGACCCTGAATGGCTGTCTTTGTTAATTTTGACCAGCACATCAGAAGTCTCTCCTGGGGAGAGGTTTCCCTGAGCTCCTCCTCACACTGCCACACTCCTTCCTGTTCTTTGAATTCACGAAACATGTACCTGCCTCAGGGCCTTTGTATGTGCTTTTCCTTCTGCTTGTAATACTTTCTCCAGATATCCACATGGCTCACTTTTCAACCTCTTTTGGTCTCTTCAAATAGTACCTTCTTGTAAACAGTTCTTGCCAGCATGGTCAGGTAAATTACGGAAAAAACCTAAAAATTAGCAACTGCTTCCAGATCATCTTTATACTTCTCTGTGCTTTAAAGTTCAGTGGAAACTTGAAAGGATGACACATCTGTCAAGTGTACCACTCTGTACAGCATTGGCTAGGCCTGTGGGCGGGGGGTTAGCACTCACGAGAACCCTGGGCCCCGACGCACCTTCTCTGCTTGGTCTTCTCCCTCTCGGAGCTCTGGTCCCCAGCTGACATCGCACAGCTTGTCCTGTCTCCTCCAACTCGGTCAGCTCCACCAGGCACTGGGCTATCTGTTGTCTCTGCAGGACGTGCTAGAGGACGGGACCTGGCCCGCAGCGGGCCCTCAGCAAGCACCTGCCGATGAATGAATGGTGTAGGGGATATGCTGAGTACCTGGGGGGAAAATAGCCATTTTGCAACCTGTCTTCTAAAGAGGTGGCTCCTGTCACATGCAGCACTTTCTATGGGGCACCACGTGAGGACAGAGCTGAGCGCAATGGGGGCTAGAAGGAGCTGAATAGCTGTGTACAGCGAGAGGAGGATGTGGGACAGTGACGCCCGTGGAGGCGGGAGCATGGGAGCCGGCTGGTGGCCCAAGGCTCAGAGCTGCAGGCCCAGAAATGGGGAGGAATCTCCAGCTGATGGATCACTCCAAAAAAGGACGTGTTTCAGGCGTGATTCTAGGTTTGTGGTGGGTGAGTGACAGAACCCCTCCCTTAACCCCCAAACCTTCGGCAACACATTTGCTCCCCGCCGCCTGCAGTATCTAGGGGGTCCGGGATGAGGCCCTGGGCCCCACATTTGGGGTGACGGAATAGAGAGCAAGAACAGGGCAGAGGAAGACACTCAAGCCTGGGCGTCCATGGAACATGCCCCTCTGGGGACACGCACTCCCCTCGGGGAGCGTTCTAACTTCAGTGAGGTGCAGAAGGGCGGCCTCCGTGACACCTGGGCCAGTCCTAACAGCCAGAGACTGAAACCTAAGTGCCCACGGCTAGTGGGGACGACGAACGAAGGCCATCTACACACTGAGACGCCACGGGTCCTCCTGTCGAGACCTGGGGTGAGGTCAGAACAGGAACGGTGGGGGCCTGCCTGGGATTTTAGCTGTTATTTATGGGTTAAGTGATCCTCTGTGAACTCGTCTGGACTCCGAACCACAACTGTGAAGAAACTGGGGAACACGTGCATATTAAGGTCCAGAGCACAGTCAGTGTTCCACGCGCCCCACAATCAAGCCCATGCTGACGCCCAGCAGGAGAACGGGCCGTCTGCCCGGCCTGACGGTGCCCTCGACACCGGGGGCAGTCATTTCTCTGGGCTGGAGCTGGGGAGTCTCCGCCAGGACGCAGGCACCTTTCCACTCATCTTCACAGGCCGAGGCCCAGGGAGCAGATGCTGCAGGCCTGGCAGCGAGCATCTTTGCGAACAGTCTCAGGCCAGCTTCCCCCATAAGAGAAGACTCGTGAGCAGCCCCTGGCTGGCTCTAGGTAGTGGGCGCACCACAGAAGGAGAGGGGCCCCAAGAGTCTTGTTTTCGAACACTCACGACCGACGCCCACATCTTTCAACCCCTGCTACGTTCAATTTCTCAGACAGGCATATTTTTACGCACACTGACAGTCAATACCAACACGAATCTGAGGGCAAAGACAGATTTTTATTGGCCTCAGCTTTGACGAGGACTGACGACCCCTGCAGACACGAATAGAGTGACTGTAAACAAAGTCCTTGCCAGCACTCAGGCAAATTCAGAGAACACACACACATCAAAAGGTGGATTCAATTTTTATATTCTTTCCAACACTAACAACTGCTTCCAGATTTTCTTTAAACTCTTCTCTGTGCTTTCAGCTCAGTAAAAGTTAGAAAGAATAATACGTTTGTAAACGGCAGTACCAAATTGTACAAAATTGACCAGACCAGGTGGGAAGATGATCATTTTACAAAATACTATAACATCACCAGCATTAATTGAAATTATTTTTCCTTTTTTGGACTTCCAAGTCCCCTTGGCAATTTTACCTAGGAAAATAACATGCATCCAATAGAAAACAGGTATTCTAAATACATTTTCTTTATGTGACATATTCTTGTTGTGTATATATGTCATGAGAAATTTTAAAAATAAGTCACAGTAAACCTATTGAACTTACCCACAAAATGGGGTAAGTCAGGACATATTGAATCCAAGACACACTATCCCCTGGACCCGAGGCCACAGGCATGATGTCACAGGAGGTGCATTTAAAGGACAGTCCACCATGCCTCAGAAAGGACAGGGGACATAGAAATGCTAAGAGGAAACGTTCCTGCACCCACTGGGAGAACAAATGTGCCATTCTGCCCTTGAATGCTGTGCTAAGACATCTTAACATTGCTGGATTACACGGCCCGGTTGGCTATACGACCCATCTTTAAAGCTGAAATAAAAATTGTTAGAAAAATAATTTGACCAAGGATAATGAAATTTTTTTTTTTTAACAAAAAGTTAAAAATACTCGCGTACTCTAATCTTTTCAGGCCCTCGGTTTTGGTTTTGGAGTGACTGTCAGCACTGTGTCAGGCGCACATGCTGAAACCATGCGAGCACCACCACAGAGCTGCCCTGCATGCGAGTGAGACTTCTCGCGACAACGACTGCTCAACAGCCCGATGTTAACGATTTCTCTTCAAGGCCTAATCCTGACAGAACTTCCTTGCAGAGCAGACAGAACAAAGCTCGCACTCCCTTCTCCCCAGGGTCTTCGTCGCGAGTCAGCCCACTGACACCCCAGACTGGCCAGTCACAGCCTCGGCAGATGAGGCCCCCATCAGGTGGGTGGAAACCAGTCAGGTCGACGCAGCGCTGCAGCCCAGGGGCCTCCCTGTCCTCCCAGCCGAGGCCGGGACCACGGGGATGCCGGGCTCCTCCGCTGGGAGCAGCGCAGGGGCTGGCCGGGGCTTTGGGGAGAAACTGGAGCAAACGGGGAAGCAGCTTTCACGCTCAGGAGCCCCGAGGTCCCTGGGGCAGTGCAGGCTGGGGACGCACCGAGCACCCGTGAGCCAAAACTATGGGTCCCCCAGGTCACGCAGCTCCTTTAGGTCTGCGATCTGTTCTTGTGGACGCTCCGGAAAGAGCCAGCGGCCCAGCGGCTCGCCTGTGACCGTGTGGCTGGATTTCTGCATCTGCATCCTCTCCATCACTCAGGCTCAAGGGACAGATGCAGCTTCCCGAAACAAGGTCATCAAGTGAGCACTGCTCTAAGTCGCACTTCTGTTTCTCCAACTAAAGCCTGGGCGCCTTCCACCCCCGCTTTTTGTAATTAACTAAAATTAGAACTGTATAAAAATCTGTATGTGCAAGCTGCAATATTTCAGATAAAAGGTAGCTATGAACAAATAAATATGCACGAACAATATTAAGGGCTGCTAATTCTGCCTCCAGCAGGAACTCAGGTTTCCAAACACTGCTGCCACACTTCTAAAGAAGTGAGTTTAACTGAAGTTGGGAAAGCTGCTTTTGGAGACGCCAGCCATTTAGGTCGCTGGCTCAAACATCCATATGTAAAGAGCATCCAGAGGCCAATGACCTGGGAGGAGTGTGCTCGGCCCCTGGGGCTGGAGCCCCAGGGGCAAGCCAAGGAGGGCGCTGGCTCTCCCCAGTGAGGACACTTTGGGCTGGCCTGAGAGGTAGGAAAACGGGGAAGGAAACAAGACAAAGGCAGGAGAGACGCCCCCAGGGCAGAGGCCCTCTCCCTGCCCCCATTTGCAGGTTCACCCCCAGCTGAGTACGCATACAAAAACTACCGTATTGCTGATTTGGTTACAACAATCTTCTGTATCACAAACACCAAACACCCACAGAACATGGGAATGAAGTCGTACATGCTTTTTAAAAGAAAAAGATGACCCTTAGACTAAAAACAGCCAGAAAACCAGCCTAGCATGGCAAACACAGCAGCGAGCACCAAAGCTTTGTGTACCGGGTGGCTGGCGAGGAGCCCCCTCCCAGCTCTGACTGGGCCGCCAGCACCCACTACTGAGAGTGATGGGCAGCGTGCTCTCAGTTCACACAGCTCTCAGGCCCCTCGTGGGGATCACTGAAGCTACCCCGAAATGTGGAATGTGGTGAGCTCAGGCACAAACACCGCTTAGAGCAAAAGCTTCAACCAAGATGCTCACAGCCCCTGGTGGAAGGACAGAGAAGCAGCAGTATCACAACTCACACTCAAAATCTCGTATATACAATTTATGGGAATTTATAAAACAATAAAAAAGGCCCCACCTTCATAAAGTTATAATTTATAGA
Source organism: Equus quagga (assembly GCF_021613505.1). Classification (NCBI taxonomy): domain Eukaryota; kingdom Metazoa; phylum Chordata; class Mammalia; order Perissodactyla; family Equidae; genus Equus; species Equus quagga. The sequence goes on along the minus strand of NC_060287.1, from coordinate 38,394,139 downwards.
ATATTCTGTAAAAAGCAGTCTTTAAAAGGACTCTGTCACGACCCTAGAAGAAGTCCATAGCTGTCGGCCTTCTCTTTGGTGTGGCGCTCAGTGGTTTCTTGGTCCCCAGGGGGGTGCTGGCAGGTGAGCTCGTGGGGGTCTTCAGCACCCCATGGAGGGGTCTCTGCTCAGGGTTGAAGGCCACTCGGGAGGGGCCTGTGGGACTGACCAGGATGCTCTTGTCCGTCTTCTTGAATTCTGCCCAGATGAAAGCAAGGACACATTAACAGGTATGATTCTTCTGTCCTGTCAACCTGCCCAGATGGTGTCCCGCCTTGGTGCTGTCACAGCTCACGCCCCGCGGCTCAGTGGGCCCTGAGGGCTCTCGGAGGCCGTGGAAGGCCCTGGTGCGGCTCCTTCACCGCACCAATGTACTCTTACAAGGAAGCGCCCTGAGGGCCTGGGCAGAATCCGAGGGCGCACCAGGGAGGCAGCTCCCAAAAGGGGGAACTCTGGGAGCTGGGGCGTGTTTACGGAACATGAAGAATTAGTGAACCCCGAGTTTGGGTCTGGGACGAATCTGAGGTAGATATAAAGAGTGAAAGGAGGAGCTTTTCCTGCTGGCGGGTTTGCTCCTCCCTCCCTCTGCAGCTCTAAAGACAAGGCCTCGGGAGGGAGCTGCGTGGCTCCTCAGGCCCTTCAGATGGGCTCTCCTCTCTCCATGCACATGCGCGTGCACAAACACACTGACTTGTGGTCCCTGAAAAGAGGCAGGTCTTCAACTCATATACTTTTAAATAAAAGTTTGGTTTCCTTGGAAAAAAACAAAACAAATGGATCGCACCAATATGAAAAGCAGTAAGACAAGAACATCCCTCTTTCTCCCTCTCCTCTTGGGCAGGGTGGTTCCAAATTTTAGTACAGGCAACTGCAGCCTACAGACCATGAGATCTCAGGCCGAGTTGGCTTAAAGTATTCTAGGACGGCAGGCCTGGGAGGATGGCTTCACCATCTCCTGCCAGGCAGCCTCCTTTCAGGGGGCCCCAGAAAGACCCCCTGCCCACCGCCCTATCAACTGTCAGCCGGGGCTGACTTCTTTTTTTTCCTAAGGTGTGCTTCTTTTTTTTGGTGAGGAAGATCGGCCCTGAGCTAGCATCTGTTGCCAATCTTCGTCCATTTTTTTTCTTCTCAGAGCCCCAGGACATAGTTGTATATCCTAGTAAGTCCTTCTGGTTTTTCTATGTGGAGGCTGCCACAGCATGGCTTGATGAGCAGTGTGTAGGTTTGCGCCCAGGATCCAAACCTGCAAACCTGGGCTGCCTGAAGCAGAACCTGGGAACTTAACCACTCGGCCACGGGGCTGGCCCCAGTGGCTGACTTCTGACTCAGGAATGGGTCAAGACCCTCCTTCCCCCGAAGAGTGGACCCCAATGTGGCCTTTGTGGAAGGAAAGCAAAGCCCACACTCACCTGCAGTCATGTTTCTGTTCAGGCCGAAGGTGACCTTCTTGGAGCTGGACGGTGTTTTGTACAGCTGCAGAAGGACGACAGAAGCACAGGAGTAAAACGACAGCCGCGGAGGCGCTCAGTCTGTCTGACTGCAGCATCCCTGAGGACCCACAGGCGCCCACTGGCCCATGGGGCAGCCTGCAGCGCAGAGGCCACAGGGCCGCTGTGTCCCCCTGGTGGCCTGGGTCAGGCCCAGGGCCTCTGGGAAGCATGTTCATGGCAGGCAGTGCACAGCGCCAGCACTGCTCTGCACTAACCCAGCTCATTGCTGGCCACGTGCTTGCGGGTCCCGGGGATGAAAGCAGAGGGGGATTACGACGTTTGAAACCTCCTAAGTAACAGGACAAAGCTTACCGCTGAAAAACTATGAGCAACTCCCACTCACTGTGTCCCAGAGCTTGAACTTGTACATGAAATTGACTAGACTACACCTGTAATGGAATCTAACTTCAACGGGCGATGGGTTTCCCAAATTCCCGTGCACTAGGACTCCAAATTGGATATTCTAACAATTTATCAAAATTAACCAAGTTGTTTCCTATTTGAAAACTCCTACAAGTGGACCCATTTTGCATTACAAAGCACTTTCTCAAATTCCTTCCTAGAACCCCACATTTCTGTGTGAATCTCATAATTCTGCCTTACACCATTTTTGCTTTAATACCATAAACACTCTGCGAGAGGAACTTGGCTTCTGTAAGCCCTGAGTCCTTCGGCAAATACACCTAAAATATCTTATGTACAAATATGAACGCAGATGGTGGTGATTCTGCTGGTTCAAAGCTATTTAAATTGCACTGAGTTCTTCTCAAAATGTCCACCTGCTTGTGAGTCTCCCCAGCAGGGCCCGCCCAGCACGCCGGCCACCGCAGCAGGCCTCTGCCCCACGCAGCTCCAAGACGTCTACCTCTTGCAGGCAAACCCAGACTCGCCTGCACAGCTGCCCAGCCCGGACCTTGCTCCACCTGCCAGGGGCACTTGGCAGAGCCGACCACTTCCTTCACGAGCCCCCGCCCCCGCCCGGCCTCGCAGAAACAGTGACTGCCCCACCCCCACCCTCACCACGACCACCCTGACACCCGTGTCCTTGGCAGGGCCCCTGCCCGCCTCCTCCAAGTGACTTACAAATCCAGGGCTCTTCAGGGCTTCCTTCCTTCCCCCTTTCACTACCCTTTCCTCTAGATCTCACCAAATCCCACAGGTTCTAAGACGCGGCACCCCTGACCCTGCCGATACAGAATGGGCATCATCAGCGGCACCTGAGATTCCCCCCGACCGATCTCGTGGCGTTGGCCCCCTGACCCTGATGGTCCCTCAGCCAGTCCCTGACCGCCCAGAAGCAAGCACATGCTACAGGGCTGAGACCACAGCCCAGAGCCGACCAGGCCCGTGGAACCCAGCGCAGCCTAAACAGTAGACCTGGGCTCCTTCACAGGAACCTGCTCACCGTGGACAGCAGCAGAGGCCAAGCAGCCTGCAGAGAGTGCAGCTGGGGCTAGGAGAGCAGAGCAAGGCCCAAGGCCCAGCATGGAAAGTCCCTTTCTGTGCCCTTCACGGGGGACCGGGCTGTGCCACTGTGGGGACGGGCAGCAGAGGCAAGGGCCAAGTGTGGCTGGAGCGCGTGTACCTGCACGGCAGGGTTCGGAGAGGAGGTGGTAGTGCTGCTCTTAGCTTTTCTGAAGAACAGGGGCTTTGGTAGGAAGGGGGCGTCAAACTTCACAAAGTCATTCTCTCTCCTCATCTTCTTCTTCTTCGAAGGGCCGAAAGCCCCACGGGAGCCCTACATAAGCGAGGGGCGAGACAAGAGGGAGAGGTCACACCCACGCACACAGGAAATGAAATTAGGACGGGAGTGCAGACAAAACCGAGGGGGGGGCCCACATGATGCAGTGTGTCTCAGATGAGCCCATCCACCAGCTCAGACAGCCCGCACCCTGTTTCCTGTCCCAGGCTTGCAAACACCTTGTTTACTCAGCAGAGCGCAGACTTCATGCACAAACTACCACCTCTCCATCGTGGCACCACGCCAGCAGGGCAGGAGATTTCCTCTCTCTCCAGCCGCAAGAAGCCTTTTTATTTTGTCTTCAAACTTAGGCCCTATGTTCTGAAGATTTCTGCCTTTCAAACACCATCTGTTAAATACTAATTCATTTTCTCATTTCTGACAAAAGACATCACTGTCCATCGAAAGACTGGTATGAAAGAGGGAGCGTGATGACCTGGTTAGGCTCTGTGGTCCATCGCAGGCAGGCTGAGAACACTCACTGGGTGTTTCACAACTGACGGCCACCCACAGCAAAGACCCTGCTCTAGTTCTGGACCCCAAGGGCCTGGGAAACCCCGTGCAGCCGATGTCACACTGGTGGTTTTGGCAAGTTCTCGGTGTCCCTTAGCAGGACCCATGGTGCCACAAGTGAGGGGCAGAGCCGGGAGCCCTCTCTCTGTGCCTCCCCGCACTAGCAGAGATGTAGGGGGCACGTTGAGCCCCTTCGGGAGGAAGGCCTCCTTTGCCCGTGACTGATTTATCAACTGTTTTCATCCCTTCTAAGAGGGGTTGCCAGCAGCCCGAGACATGAGACAGGAAGGAGGAGCTTTCTCTGACACTCCCAGTGAGGAGCGAGCAGCACATGAGCAGCGAGCGAGGCCGGCGGCCGGAGAGCTGAGGGCAGGTTTTACAGGACAGCCAGGTGGTCGGAGGAGGTCTGGGACTGGAGCAGACTTCCCCAACTCCAGCTGAGTGCTCTGCTGGCCGACCTGAGACCTTTTACTGACCATTGGACGGGCCTGGAACCAGCATTTGACCAAGTCTCCATGAGTTCCCCTAACAAAGGCCTCAGCGTCCTGACCGCTGCAAAGCAGTACGTGCAAACACAAGTGCTCGACGAGGTCAGCACACGCGCTCTGGAGAGGGCCAGGGAGCATGTAGGCCATAAGGTATGTCACAACCACCCAGCTCTGCTGTTGAGGAGCTGAAGCCAAACTTTTGGGCTTCCTCTTTTGCCCAAGGGGCCTAAGATTGGACATGAGTTGAAGGATAAGAATGAGGCCAGCATTTGATGGAGACACACACCTGCCTGTTTATACTGCAGGGCAGCGGTGCCTGCCTTCCATGGGGACAAGTCTCCCAGCTTGATGCAGGCGCCGGGGAGGGTGGGAGTGTGGATGGTGGTGGGGATGGTGGGGGAAGGAGGAGGCGGAGGTCGTCAATGACGACTGTCTCGGCCACTGAGATGGGTCATCTGTCTATTTACTCATTGGAAAGGGTGTTAGAAACCATGACTGCTCCTTAGTCCAGAGGTCTGACCTGTGCCCATGCCCCCATAAACAGGGGCCCAAAGAGGCAGGGAGTCCTGACGCTCCTGCAGGGAAGCCTCAGCCACCCCTGCTTGGGTCCAGCTGCCTTACCAGAGCCCGGATGAGCTTGACTTCGGATTCCAGCACTCCACTGTGTTCCACCAAGTTGGACATCTCTTTCATTTTCTTCCTCTTTTTCAAGATGGCAGTTTTCTGACTGGACGGGTCATAGAGGTTAAGGGTGCCAGGCTCCCCCTTCTTCTTCTTCAGTCTCCCGCCCTGGGGCAGGGTGGCTGGGCAAGCCCCTCCGTCTGCTGGGTTCGCCAGAGGGCCCTCCTTCTGGGGCGGGGGCCAGGCCAGCGTGGGCGGGCCACGGCCATTGACTGGGAGCGCTCCGAGCTTCCGCTTCTTCAGGACGGGGGCTCCGCCGGCTGGGGAGGCTTGTGGGGCAGGTCTCTGAGCACGGGCACTGCAGGGGCCACCCTGAGACACATCCTCCAGAGGCGACGCTGCCACTTCTGTGCTCTCCCTCTGGAGCCCTGCGCTCCTCTTCCTCGGCCGTTTCCTCCTGCTGTGCATTAGCGGGTGCTCCACGCTGCTCTGCCCCAGGGGGCTGGGCAGGGCTGCTGCCCGCGGCACAGCCACACTGGCCTCCTGGGCTCCTCCCGGCCCTGCCTCTGGCCCACTGCCCCCATTCTGCTCTGGGGCCGCGGCCTCGCCCTCCGGCCCTGCGCTCGCAGGCTGGAGGTGGCGCCTCTTCTTCTTTTTCCTTTTTCTCTTCTGAATGCAGCTTTTACTCTTTTCCTCCTCAGCAAGAAAGAACCTGTTTCCTAGAGAGACAGAGAGACAGATAAACAACACCCCCACGACAAGGCGACAGCAAGGTCTCGCTGGGGAGTCAAGGGCAGCGTGAGGGGCAGACAGAACTTCCCCACATTTTAGCACCAGAAAGGCCTCGGTCCTCCTTGATGCACGGGAACTCCACTAGTTTTCTCATTTAGTCCCATTTCTTCCCTTTCCCAACTTTGATTAGAAACCTTCTGAATGCTTATTTTCATATAAGTGGAACGAAAATAATATTCAGATTTCTATTAATTTTTCAGGCCAAATGGTAAAAACCAGAGATGCAGGGTCGGAACAGAACAAATGCTCGCTCCAGCATCCTCCACGTCCGCCCCCACTTCCCCCAGAGATGCCGCTGGGAGTAAATCAGCGCTTTCACTTTAGGGAGGCTGGAACGTGCTTCCACAGAAAAACGAGAAAACTCTCAGAAAGGAGCCTTGCTTTTCAGCCACTGTAAGCTAAAGCTTTTGCTCTGTGATGGCTTATGGCTCAAAGCCTCCCATGACTGCAATATGCCCGCTGCTCCCCGAAGGCCGTGTGCCCTTTTCACCCCCACTAACTGCAAGCTTGTGGCTCACCTTTCTCTCTCTCCATGCTGCTTGTCTCTAAAAGTTTACTTCCTTTTTTCTTATGCCTTCCTTGACTGAGGGTTTGGTCATCCTCATCAGCAGAAACATCCTCAGCAAAACTGAGTTGAGGTACACTGCCTGGTGGACAGAGAAGCCACAACTCTTCAGCTTTCTGAGACCCTTACAACTCGGGCCCCAGGGGAATTAAGAGCCATGGCTCCCCACCCCCGGGTAGACTTAACCCTATTTCTGTCATCACTGTTGCTCACGACTACCCCAACCCACACCCCAAGGCTGCCGACACAGGAATTATGGACTTGAAAAACCTTTGTCTTTCTTGACCACGGCGAGGGAAAAGATTACAAGCCCTGGGTGGCGCCCTACAGCTCAGCCCCAGGGCTCGGCCAGGCTGTCTTCCACACCAGCTGGGTCTGTGGTGCCTTCCCCATTCGGAGCACTCCAGGTGTACGAGGGGCAGGGGCGGCAGAAACATCGACTTGCTCAAATGTAACCCAGCTGACACAGCAGCTTTTCCCCAGAGGACAACTGACCGTTAAGAGCAAAGGAAAGGGACCCTGAGAGATCAAACTTCCGTCTCCATAAAGGATCCAGATGAGCAGAAATTCACCTTGCTAAAACAACAATACCCCCCACCCCGGGGTCTACCCTCTGCCTGGCGCTGACAGGGAGAGCCTCCCGTTGGGCTCGGCTGAGGTCGCTGGGCTGGGGAAGTGGGGCGCTGGAAAAGGTCCTACGCTGTGGGGCTTTCATGGGCTTCTGCTCAGCTGAGCAGTGAGCGGTGTTAACTGACGACCTTTCACAGGTGAAGGCTACTATTTTTGACGTTTTCAATCAACATCGTTCAATCCTGGTTTTCAATAGTTGGCAGAAATGCCCTCGGTGGGGTCCACGTTCATGTCAGATCATAATCAATTCTAATCCTCTCACTTTCCTCACCTTCAGAGAGACCTCGAAATCTGAAAAAGAAAACAACAAAAGTTCATAAAGAAAGCCCTTCCTTCTGTCTTCTGTGAACACAGGCACTAAACGTAAACGTAAGTGACAGTTTGTTAGTTCACTTTCTTTCTCCTCTAGAAGGGGAGGCTGAGGAGGGGTGGGTGCAAAGGCCAACAATGAAGGACGAAACTGCCCTCCACCATCAGCAACATCAAGGACATGGTGATCTCAAGATTCTGTCTTGGCACATCCAAACAAAACCAAAGAAATCAACATTTTCTTCTTTCTTAGTCTCTCAGGCTGAAGCAGCTTGGAGCTCTGCTTCTGTTCAGTCCTCTTCGTTTACCAAAGGGGGAAATGCCAAGCAGTGTTCTGCTCTCCACGGCTCCGGAGCGTGAGAACAAGGACACAGGGGGGCTGTGTGCTGTGGGAGGCATGTGGGCTCAGGGCTCAGCACCGGGGGAGTGGCAGGGGTTGAGAGTTGGCTCCGCCCCCCGGCAGCTGAGGCCTCAGGTAGGTGGGTTACCCCAGGCCCTAGTCAGCCCACCTGTAAACGGGGATATTACAGCAGCCGTCTTACAGGGCTTTTCTCAGCATGAAATGACTTATGTAAAGTCCTCACAACAGAGCCTGCTCACAGACTGTGGTCAAACTCAGCTGTCACTTGTCGTCAATCACAGGCGGCCACCGGCTCTGCAGCATTGATGGCGACCACACTTCTGGCATAACCAGGCTGGGAGTGAGGGAGGGTAGATAAACGCATCTATCTCAACAGTGCGTTGCAGATAACGCCGGAGCAGTTTATTTACGCTAAGATTTCTTGCTCTCTCAATTTTAGACGTCACCCAGAGACTTCTTTTACGTCACTAGGGAAGAGCTGGAAGTGAAGGGAATGGCTGCACTTGAAGAATGGAACCCAAGGGGCAGGCGGGCGCTGTCCTTGTGAAACCTTTAGGTTTGCATGTGTATACTGCATTGCTATGAATACAAACACGGAAGGACAAAAAAAGAAGACACAAGGTAAGCACGGTGACAGCTCGTCCACACCATGAGATAAAGAGGGGCTGGACTGAGCGGGAACGATGAAAGTCAAGTGAAGCCCTCTCCCGAGCCGCTTACTTTTTGATTAGTCTGGAGAGACGCTTCCTGTTGAAGGGAGGGATGTTTTTCCTGCTGGTTATTTCCAGGAGTCGGTCAGCAACAGCCTTATAGTCAAACTGTGTGAGAAGAAACACAACATTAACCCACAGCCAAACACCACCACCCGACCTGGAAGTCCCATCTCCTAGAACAGACTCCCAGCACACGGCTCTGGGAGCACTCAGTGACGGACGGTCCCAACAACACGTGCTGAGGCGCAGCAACCAAACGCTTAAGCAAGATCTTTGAAAAATTAGCTCTCTTTTTCCGTGGGAGAAGTTGAGTATAATTCTTCCTTTAAAAAAAATTGTGGTGATGGGGCTGCCCCATGGCCGAGTGGTCAAAGTTCCATGCGCTCCGCTTCAGCAGCCCTGGTTCGCCGGTTCGGATCCCGGTGTGGACCTACTCCACTCGTCAGCCATGCTGTAGAGGCATCCCACACAAAAAGCAGAGGAAGACTGGCACAGATGTTAGCTCAGGGCTAATCTTCCTCAAGCAAAAAAAAGGATTGGCAGCGGATGTTAGCTCAGGGCCAATGTTCCTCAACTGCGCGCCGCCCCCCCACCCCACCCCGCCCGCCACCAAAAAAAGTGGTAACATATACCACATACAATTGACCTGGGTGTGTTTCTTTGTAAATTTAATCCAGATGTCCAATTTGCACTTGGTAACATAGTAAACTTTTTTTACTTGGGAATTACCATTGAGCTGGCTTTGTTGTATGGGATAGAGCAGATCTCAGCAATTCAACCCAAAATGAACACTGACATCTTTCAAAATTCCTTCACATTTAACTTTGTCTCCAATAAGCTCATTATGAGGAAGGTGACATTAGTGACTGAAAGGATTAAAGAGGACTTTACACATTAGGCCTTGGTGTTTAATTAGCTCTGACCCTAATTCCCAATGAGCCTGACCACTCCACAGTAAATCCATATTCCATAAAAAGCAACAGTGTACTGACCTGGAGAAGCGGCCCAGTGTTCTCCGAGCTTCGGCAACCATCTCTTTCACCTTCATCACCAACGCCACCTTTTCCGGAGTGACATCTGCCCAGGGCTATGAAAACACACCCAAAGACGACACCCTTCAGACGTGCAGCCAGGACTATTCCAGGGGAGCCACCATCTAATTAGGGGTCTCTTAGTCAAAAAAGAAAATTTCTGTACAGAGAAAAACTCTGCAAGTATATTTATAATTTGCCGAAGATGTTTTTTCAGCCCCTGGACATGAAAAGTCTGGGAGAAATCACACTTTGCATTTTAACTACATCACAGACACAACCTCGGCTGCCTCCAGCACTCTCTGGCACACAGGGCCTTCCTGGGCAGGCTGTGCTGGCGGCGGGCGCGGGCTCGGGTTGGGTGCTCGGGCAGGTGCGAGGAGAGCGGGCTCAGCAGTCCAGCCCTCGTTTCAGAGGAGTCGGGCCGTGGTGGAAATCGACACAGATATGGTAGTACACTAACTTTTCCTGGGGCCGCCTCAAGAGGCACGAGTGAATACTCATGCAACCGAGAGCATTTAAAAAATAATTCAGAGCATTAAAGCCCATGAAGCAGCAGATAAAAAGTACTAATGAAATCTCCTAACTTTTCAAACTTGTACCGTTTCTGGAATCCTGTAAGCTCGTTAGTGGGATGGGCTCAGGTTACAGCCCAGAGCAGACAGCGCAGGGTCCCACACTGTGCAGGTGCTTGTAATGAGCACTGGACACGTAAACTAGGAGAGAAGTTTCGGAAGCGCTCATGAAGAGCGAGAGCATCTCCAGTGTGCACAGAAATGTGGGCAGGAGGGTCCAGAGACAGTTCCCGCAGCTACACAACATGTGATCCAGGCCCTTCAGCTACCTCTGTTGCCTGCATCGAATTTAAAATCAGAATATTTCTCCTTTTCTTTTTAAAAACTTTTGCTTTTTTCTGATTAAAAAATAATATATGATCATTGTAGAAAATTTAGAAAAACAGACAGAAGTACAAAGAAAACAGTAATCACCCATAATTCTGCCACCTAGGACTATTAACGTTTTGGTGTATATCCTTCTAGATTTTAAGGGGACATAGAAATGTTTAAAACAAATCAGACTCCTCCACAGTTTCGTGTTCTGCGTTAAAAAAATTTTTTAATTAAATTTCCTCTGGTCATTAGTTTTTGAAAACTTTGCTTTTTAACGGCTACAAAACATTTTAAAAGCGTGGGTATACCCTGAGCAGTTACCTAATGCTGTGCCCCGAGATGCTGTAAACCACTGACAGAGCTCTGATGGGCCTGCAGCTTTAAATGCACACGCTGCACACAACTGCACAGGTATAAAAGGGGGGCAGCAAGAACGATGTGAGTCCACAGTGGGTATTTAAACACCCAAAGAAAAAGAACCCCGAAAGGACTCGGAGATCAGAAAGGAGAGCTACAGAAACAAGTGTGCATTCATAATGTACGGTAAAGGATGTCCCCCGTTGAGGACCCTCTTACAGATCTGAGTCTACAGTAGGATATTCAACACATCAAAAAAACAAAAACAAACAAAACCCAAAGCAACAACAATGATAAAACCCTCGGAGAAAGTGCCCCTTCCTGGGAGTGACAGAAGTGCGTGTAAGCTGCAGGGTCACTAGGCCTCGGATCCGGCCCAGAGGACTGCTGGCCAGGCACGGTACTGTAATGCAGCTCTGCTCCCCTTCTCGGGGGTCCAAGGCAGAGCCATCTTCACGGAACTCTAGGTTGTAGTCAGTGAGATTCCAACAAATGTACTAAAAGTGTTTGTTAGATCATGATTTTATCTAAAAAAAAAAAGGAAATTCTCTTACCTGTCTTCTTTTTACTGATGGTTTTCCTCCATGTCATCTCGTTTTCAGGCATGTCGTCTTCAGAGAAGTCACCATCACCCACTTCGGATTTCTGTTCCTCCACTGTCTCTTCAGGTACAAAAGGAGACTGATCTACAATGACTTCAAAAACACCCCTAGCTATAGTCTGTACCAATGTCTGGCTGAGGGTGGAAGCACAGCAGAGAGAGCGTGATTAAAATGAATGGTCTGGACTTCGTCGTTCAAAGGCGTGTAGAGGGACGAGGAGTAGAGAACCAGTGCACATTCAATTTCAGCCCGCCCAGCGCCTGGTGTGACCCATCGCCTGGTCAGCAAGCATTTGTATCCCTAACTACACTCCCGTCAAAGCAACGTGGCTGTCAGGAGCCAGCTCAGAGCTACGTGACAGAAGCCGGGGCACCAACAGTAGACAGAACTCTCGGTGTGATTCCTGAAATGCCTGGGGTCAAATCACAAAGCAGGAATAGCCGAATTACTACTCAAAGCTTCCAATGTCTTGCTGATAGGAATTAAGAGTCTGGCTGTCCTTAGCTTTAGACAACCACCCTAGGCATCCTGTGTCATGCTTCACAACAATCCCCCACCCCCGATAATTAAGTGCCAAGTGAAGCAGTAGAAACAAATATGTGAATCACTTACTCCTTAGTCTTGGCAGCAATTTTGCAGAATGGATCAATAAACTTAAGATTCTGATCTGCCAAAAGCTGTAATTTAGAAATAAAACAGGAAAAAAAAATGAGGAAAAAGAAGAACCTTTTCTCCTTTCTGACGTGTCCTTGAAAAAAGGAACCGTTTGCATTTTTGACACAGGTTGAGTCAGACTGAGTAACACTTGTGTCACAATGCCCCAAATGCACTCTGCATGAAATACCCCGACGCTGGGAGCCAGGCTCAAGGTCTCGGCTATCCTGCAGCCACTCGGCATCTTGGCACAGAGACAAGAGAAACTGCCCAATCCAACCAGCACTGTTCTCCCTTCTGCGAATACACAGCCCCTCCTTTACAGACAAGTTCTATATGGAGACTATCTTATAATTAAAAAAACTCACGTTCACTGCAGAACATTTGCGAAGGAAAAAGTAAAAATTACTCATAACCCCACAGTCAGATAATCACCTGCATACTGAAGAATGTACATTTCATTTCCAGCCTTCTGTCCATTCATACAAGAACATGCTCTTTACAAAGTCATACTACTTGCACAGCTTTCTCTACTGCCTTTAAAATCCCAATACGACAAGCATTTCCCCATGTTATTGAACTCTTTATTGGACTGTGTAGATTGCTTTCAATTCTGTTTCAAGTAAGACTGCCATGTACATCTTCAGGGCAGAATCTCTGTCCACATGTCCCATTAGGTGCTTAGGACACATTCCTAGATGGGGAAGGACTGAAAAAAGATAGGTGGAACCAACTCATGCTGCTATTGTCACTGCTAACAACGAGTGCCAACCAAGAGCATCTCACTCGCAGCCCACAGAACATCTGAGGAAGAGCTAAAGCCCCATCCGGGTGAGCTGTGGTTTCATTACACAGCTGACAGGATGTGTGACTGATGCTTACCTCCTTCCCTCCCACTTTGGACAGTTCATCCAGATAAATATTAATGAAGTGGAATTTCACTCCATTAGGAGACTGACTCTCAGGATGCAGGATTTCCTTCATCAAGACATCGAGAAAGAGCTTGATTCGGCTAAAGAAAACAATACACAGGTTTCTATTAACTACAGCATGCTGACATTTCTCTCTTTTCCAAGAGAAAACAATAACATCCAGTCTCATGCTAGACTGTATAACAAGTAACGCAAGGCTGAAGAAGTTTTATTATGAGAAAAAGCAATCACTGAAATCAGTACACAATGCCCACTGTCACGTGGACTCAGCCCTCACAACCTCTCCTGGATTTAAGGTCTTCATGTGTAAGGGTGCTCTGCCTCTCACAGCACTCAACACAGAGAAAGGCAGAGCTCATGCAATTCACAGTTGCTGATTAACTGAAAGGCTTGAAAAACACAATTACTTTAAAAGTTTTAAGGCCACCAAATGCTAATCCAAATAGTTACCAACCTTTCTTCCCAGCCAGTTCGCTTCAGAACTTCAAAGGACTGCCTCAGGACCAGACGGATCAGCTAAAGACAGACAACATTTGTTACAAAAGGGAAAGTAAGAAATCTTGATCAGCTTAGCAGAATGAGGAGACCAAGGAAACTGGTGTGGCCTGGATCCCAAGAGTGAAAACATATTTGCAACTGTCAAACTTCTCCATCAAAACATAGTAACTAAGGACCCCTAAACTCATCCCCAACAGCTGAAAGAGACAAAACAGAGACGCCTTCACGTTCCTGTTCAAACGCTGTCTGACGCTCACGCTGCCTCATGCCAAGCCTGGAACCCGCTGTGCTTCCCATTGTTTTTTAAGGTGCTGAACATTCTTTGTACTTCACAGGAGCTTCTGAAAAAAACTGGGACGAAGGCAGTCTGATCTTACCAGGTAGTACTTGTCCAGGCACAGCCTGTCTATCCCCTTCCACTCTCGATTCACGGTTTGCCAGAACGTCTGCATGAAGAGATGCTCTGCAGGGAAGAAAAGCCTTTGAACGCTTTGGTTTGGGTTAACATACAGCAAGAACGCAAAGAAGAGAAACAGACTAGGATTGCTTATCACGGACTTTTCTCAACAATTCTTGGGCAGGTAGAAAATCTGGCCAATAATCAAATATGCTCAACATTTTACATTTAAGTAAAAGCATATGATGTTAACAGGAAGGCTGGTAATACCTTAGTTTTCAACTAGAATGCTCTCTGGAGCATTTTTCTTTTTCCACTGCAAAGCCATGTTTCTATTAAAATCAAAGGATTTTCTGAGCCATGTCTACCGGCCCTTTCCAACCATCTATACCTAATAATCAACCCAAAGCCATCATTTTCATAACACTTGTGCGATCCATGTAGAAACTCAGCTTTTTGGTTTGTGTTTAGTGTCAGCTGGGTGAGCTATAACAAAACATTTTATTTTTCTCTTCTGAGCCACGAAACTAACACTATCATCCAAAAATAACTTTTGTTTGTTGATTTTTTTTTTTACTTTACTTCTTTTTGCACAATTCTTTCTTGCTATATGAAAACCTACACTGTACTCCATGTGTAGAATTTTGTTCATTACAAGTCAGCTGGGCCCCCGCTAAAATTCAGAGACCATGGAAATTAGCGCCATTAGGTTGGTTTTGTTCTAAGGAGTGCTAAGCAGAACAAACATTGTGCTTTTTCTTTCTTCATAAGTAATCAAAGCCTGAATGCCTCAGAAATAAATTTCTCCCTTTGCTTATTCTTTTCGGTGAAGAGGGGTTACTGTATAGTCTATGTCCAGTGATAACCCTAAATGGCTCGTCTTGAGGAGGCATCCAGAGGTTCCTGCAAACACCGGCATATGCATACAGAGCCTCTAAGAGTGTGAAAGTAACTCAGAATTTGGAGATTCTGGAGGATTGTTATTTCTTCAAATATTTTTTCGAAATCTTTGAGATGTCAAATGTGCTATTCCACAAGACACCTCTCTAACCCTCTTACAGAGTCAGTATCTAGGTTTATCATAGTCCCCACAGGAACAGCTTGTCACCTGACATCTATACACCAGTAGCCCCAGGTCCACATTAAACTAGCCCACTAGGCCACTGGAACTGAAACTTTGAAGGCAGGAGAAGAAACAACACTGAGTAGATCTCCTAGGCAAGTTACCAATGCTGACGAACAAGGAAGTTTTGAAAGGCATGAAAACATTGGGACTTACGAGCCTCTGAGTTGTTAACAACATGGATGAGTTGGGAAATAGTGTTCGCTAGCTCCTCCTGCAAAGGCGGGGTTAGGAAAAACATCGGGGTTATTAGGTGGTAACACTGAGATGACAGCACTGCAGCCTGCACCTCTGCCCGTCTGCTGGGGGATCTCTATCTCTTGTTTTCACTGTCACTTCCACTAACAAGTGTGTATATGAATATGTGAATTTTATCCGATGTGAAATTCCCAATTTCAGTGGACTACTGTGCCAACTTTATATGCCTCTGAGAATTAAATTAAGATGCATGTTTACAAAAGAATCTCTGGTTATCACTTCAAATGACCTACAGAAGAAATAAATTAGCTGTCAATTCCTGGCTTTAAAAATATATTATAACTTAAGTTGAGATTCTAGTCTAATCCCCCAAATAATGGAAACGCAGATGCCAGCAGGGAGAAATTGCTGGAGGATAGACATGGACCCTCACTCCTCAAGGTTCAGGGCGTGGAATCAGAACATCCTCGCCTCGGCTCGCTGAGACAGGCTGTAACAGCCGGGCGCTGGGGAGAGGGGTCGGCAGCCCCTTCCAGGCTCTGTCCTGGGTGAAAGTGCCACCTGAACAGCATGCCCCACTAAGGTGCAGCAAGCTCAGTGTGGGGGGAATTTGGTGGCTGGGGTCTGTGAAGAAACCTGCCTTGGGGAGTGTCAACAAAAGAATTCTGTTTACGAGCTCCCTAAGAAAGAAATATCCTCGTGGGGACTACTACACTTGCCTGGGCCTCAAGTTTTCCTTACCCATTTTAGAGGAACTCCCAGGCTTGACAATGATGTTCCTGTTCATCTGTTTTCTTCCCCCACTAAAGCTGTTGGTTGTTACTTTTGAATGTAATTTAAAAATATTTTGCTCTGCTATCCTACTCAAAATATGGTTAGTGGAGTAAAAGCAATAAATCAAGCAAGTTACCACACGGCTTGGGGGAAGTGGCCAAGTTGCACATTCAAACCCAGGCAAGTAAAATCTACCCATGACATCTTATACATCAGAGGGCTTCAAACGGGGTTTCAAGGCTTATCCCTTCCTTCTACAAAGGCAAGACCTGCTTTTACACATCAGAACAAAGCTTTTTAAACAGTGGAATCATTTTCTTAAATACTTTTGGTGGTGAGGCCCAGCATGCTCAGCAGACAGGTCCAGATGCAGCATGCACATCTGTGCCGAGTCCCCACCAACTTTAAGGGCGGGGCATCTGATGTGGAGCTGCTGATCACCCTATGAAGACCCTGACCCAAGCAAGGTGGCTGCCTAGTCCCAGGCACCCACTTAAACCATGGCAGAGGTGGGCCTGGAGCTTAGGTAGCTCACAGGATCTTAGACTAGCGCCATGACATTTTTGACTACGAATAATAAAAGAAGATGAGACAGAAACTTTAAAATAAGTAACGTAAAATCTACCATGGAACCTATGAAGTCAATCCTTAATTTATGTGTATTTGCAAAGATAATTAACCTCAATGCCTGGACACTGCACCCCTTTCCATATGGACAAGAGGTGAGAAAGCGAATCCCAAAAAGCCACGATTTTCATCTGTTTAGGCACATTAGGGGACTGACAGCAGAAAACGAGTCAGTCTCTTTTATCGATTGGAGCCCCAAATCCAGCAGTATGACAAAGGGAACTGTACGTTACCTGCAGAAGGGGTTCGTCCTGCACCCACACGCAGTAGAAGAGCCCTTTCCATATTTTTAGAAGTTCTTCTTGACTGAAACCTCCTAGACGACAAAAAAAGCACAGAAATCTTAGTCCTCATCTTTCATTTCTTAAAGTTTGGAACTGCCACATAAGCAGTGAAAGTAATACCACATACATTTTCATTATTTCCAAATGTCTTTTTTTATTTAAAGCACATATTTCCTTGTTATTACAAAAGAAACACATATAAGTTATGCAGTTTTATCAGTTATGGGGCAGGTGGTAGTGGTGGCGTGTCCTCATTACCTGAGTAATGTAAGGAAGCAAACATCATCACAACAAAAAATCAACTAACAAAGCGGTCATTTGTAAAATGAGCTCCTCCTAAGTGCCCCTCTCTGCTTAAAACTAGCATCTCACCCTGGACACCAACACTTTCATTTGTCTTGCAAAGTAAAATGTCAAATCCTACAAAAGATGTAGGATTTGCTCAAGTCCCATACAACTGGCCCCGGGGAATCTGACAGAGCATTGGGATATTTTGGCAACAAGACCCTTTCAAGGATCCTGCTGCAAGGTCACACTGGGCTGTATCCTGATCTCCCTCCCTCTGCCCCTTCTGGTTATGTTTTCATTTACCGGGCAATTTTAGTTTTATTTTAAGTGGCATCACCTTGGCTAGCCTTGTTCTGCCTCATTATTTGAGCCCTTGACCTCTTCCTGTATCATCTATGATCAAGCTGCAAGTCATGCACAGCCTTCTACCTCCTGGGCCGGCCCCAGGTGTCCTGGAATAATTGCTGAGTGACATAAGGAATCATAAAATCAGGTAATGTACACTTTGAGAGTTTCTAAGCCTATGGAGAACAAACAGAATCCTCAAGTCCTGATGCAGGTTACAAATGGTCCTTATTAATATCTCACTAGGGGCACTAGGAAAAGTCTTTAGGAGCTGCAAAGAAGATAAACTGGGAGAATGTAAACAATCAATGTGATGATCTCAATACTCCAAAAGATCATCAGAAAGTGTCACACAGATCCCTTTTGATGGACTGAGGTTATTTAGTGGATTCAGAGTGAGCTTTATACCCGTGTAGGTATTGATTTCTAAGTTCCTAAAGACCTTTCTCACATCAACTATGATGGTGCCTTTTGATTCTTTGTGATAGTTTCTCACTTAAAACCCATACACCAGAAATTATAATAAAATTAGTTTATGAAAGTGCATTTCCTCTAGAGGTTAGGCAAACGATGTGCCAACTGGTTTCTCCCCTCTTGTTATGAATAAACCACACCCGGGGATCTTCTTATTGAGAACACAACTCTGGTGTGAGTAATAAATTCCACCAGAGCTGAGCCAATTGCAGTCATAATTGTAGTAACTTTTTTTGTCAGTGACTTGTGCCTACATTCAGTCATGTTAAGACTATATATTCCTAATGAATTGGTGGATCTCGGTCAGGATCATCAATGGCTGCTAAAAGATTAGATGAAAAAATATTGAGGAACTTTAAAATGGATAAATCAGACCAACAACACCCAAACCCACTGATCCAACTTAACTTGCAAAGATAGACAACTATTCAATAGATGCCAGATGTGATACAGCAGGAATAACACAGCACTGCCTGCTCAACAGTCTTACGAAAACAAAAAGCTAACCCATATCACGTCAAATCTAACTATTAATACTCATTTGCAGGAAATACAGGGGACAGACGAACACATCAAATGAAACCATGGGATGCAGTCAGCAAAACCCTAAATGACCCAGTTCCTCCAACAAATGAATTAGCAGGAAAAGAAAGAGATGGATAAGAACAGTTAGAATGTAAGTCTCAGTGCACGTATCAACCAGACGCAACGAATGAGTCTTGTTCGAATTCTGATTTGTCACTAAAAACATTTATGGGATGACAGGAAAAAGTCAACAGATTGGATATTTCATACTAAGGATTTCTTTTTAAAAAGCTGTGGTAATGGTACTGTGGTTATGCTAAAGAGTCCTTATCTTCTAGAGATACATGCTGAGGTACCTGAAGATGAAATGAGATGTCTGAGATTCACTTCCTAAGAATTTAGGGGGAGGAGGAAGCAGGCAGATTGGACAAACTGGCCAGGTACATAAATGCTGAAGCAGAGTAACGAGTACACTTTTTATATATTTTAAATAGTTCTTAATAAGAAGGAAAAAAGAACTGCACGAGATTACCAAAGTGTTATCACGGGCTGTTTCCTTTCCCCTTTTTGTCATTTAGAAAACTCTTCATAAGGAAACTGGAAAAGCATAAACACAATGAACTTAAAAGCAAAAGGGATGTGAACGACACTGGTTCCTGATGAGGCTCGGCACTGGGCACTCCCTGTTTTTGCTGAGCACCTAGTAATGATGCTATCCCCTCCAGGGCTGTCCCACCTACAAGGCAGGGCCTGTGGAGGGAGGCAGTGGTCCGGATTGGGTTCACCCCACTCGGAGGAGAGGTGGCAAGCTGGGCTCAGGCCAGATCAGCATGAACTCCCTTGGCCACAGGGCCAGTACAAGAAGGAACAGACAACCTCACTGCAGATAAAGATCCTCTTGTTCAAGCTCTGGGAAAGTCTCTGGCTCTCTCCCAGTACACCGGGAAGAAGACACAGCCAGGACCGGCGCTCAGCCACCTTGCCACAGCCTAACCCCATCTGAGAACGGAACCAATCTCAGGGCAGCAGAGTTTCCTATGGAGAAAAACCGGGTCCTGGTGTCACCAGTTCAGCTCCTGCGTGAAGCTGTGCTGTGGTTTTCCCCCTTAAAACTAGTATGGCTTGGATGTTCTCTCAAGCTGCAACTGAAAAAGAATTCTAACCAATAAAAATGTATTTTTATTGCAAAAAATTCATATACATCAAAAGTTATACATTCAAAAGTGCCTTGTTCACTGCCTCCTGAGTCCCAGTCCCCTCCCCAGACGGAGCACTGTCATCTGCCAGACGTGCATCTCTCCTACGCATTTACATCACACTTACATGGAGTTCTGTGTGTGTAACCTAAATAGCATCGTATGTTCTACATTGTCTGTACTCTGGCCTTTTTCACTTTAAAATAGCATGGTGTATATTTATCTCCAGACGGTTCTTCTAAGTGCACCAGTATGCCAAACTGACCCTAGGTGATAATTTGGTATACCCAAACATCTCTGGGCAATCCATACCTGTGATAGGCAGAGGGACAATATGATGGGCTACACAGGCTTCTGTAACGGAAAATATCACGTTTTGACAAAGTAACAGGGTGACAGCAGATCCCGGACAGCAGGCAGGAAAGGGAGTTGGATGTGAAAACACATTCTGACTGCTTCATCCTACGTGAGGGAACAAAGCAGAGCGGGAGCAAGGCCTTGGTTAGGCCCCGGCCTGCTCCTCACTAGCCACGCAGTGTTAGAAAACATCAGCTACCCTTTGAGCCTCAGTTTCCTCCCCTACCATGCAGGTAAGGTTGTGGTTAGGGTGGAAATTAGGAGCCTGCGTGAGAGGCACTTGTATGGCCACATTCCCCCTCAGCTGGCGGCTATGACGACTGCCTCACCCACCTGCTCCTGAAGCTCTTCTCCCTTTTATAACATAAAAAATCACTTGTTTTCACCCAGGAATTTAGCTGGTTAAAACAAGGTACCAATTTTCAAAGGACTTAAAACAGAGAAATTCTCACTATTTCATTTCTTTCAGAACTCTGAAGATGAAGTACATATCTGAAGCACTTTTCATTCCCAATTGCTTCTTGATCTGTCTTTTCCCCTTGGGGTTGAGTTTCTTAAACTCAATGCAACTAAGTTTCTGACAACAGTACGGGTTTAGTTATTTCAGAATGAATGAATGAACATGAAAGGGAGACGTGGATACAGTAAATACCAAGAAGCTGTGAGGTAAGAAAATCCAACAGCTACTTTCACCACAAAAGGAGTACAGGAGCCATTTTATGTGGGGGTGAAGGGTTATGCTCAAACTTACACCAGCGTCAAAACATCCACAGCTCTTAGTTATCACTACCGGATCAAGAGACCTTTAATCCTACAGGCAAGAAAAAACACATATTTCCCCTATTACTGCCACCGAATCTAAGGTGCCACCAACTGTAAGATGTACTATTTCACGTGCCACCAAAAGACAGCAAGAACGCAAATGAAACTGCCACAAGGTTGACGTTAAGATACATCCCGATTCTAGCAGATGTCAGGTGTTTAAAGTTGCAGAACTGATCAAACAGGGAGGGATTTTTGTCTGGGTTTTCACTGACGTATTACTAGTATGGAGTAATAATAGCAAATAGTAGGTGCTCCATAAACGTTCGCCAAATGCACGAGTGAATGAATAAATAGGGACGAATGAGCCCTAACAAGTAAAACCACACACAGCGACCCTTCTGTGACTGTGGAGGCTCACCACGAGTAGCTAAAGCACCAGAGCGGCTTTAAGCACTTCAAAGATCTCCAATTTGTTCTTAAAATCACAAAGCTACCTATGTTGCTGATGGACAGCTATACATATCGGTGAGTAAAATTTCAGATTCCCTTTACTACGCCTAAGACAAGATGCCAAAAAATTTGACCCTCTCACTCAATGAGATTCAAATGTCAGGCCAAGTTATTTCCAAACTTGTGTTTCTATTTTGACAGAGCACAGCTGTGGCAGAGACCTTGTTTACTGTGTCCCACCATCACCGTCTATGACATTCACTTTACAGATCTTTCTTCGAAAGCCCACTATATTCTGTGCAATGTGGACACAGTGAGGCATAAGACAAGCAACTCTAGGTGTGATGTGTGCTAACCAGGCGGGACTCTGGGGCACTGGCATAAGCACACTGGCCTCATGCTCCTGCATCGCCTCAACATTTCAGATCCCGGGCTTGCTCAGCAAAGGGGTTTGAGCAACAGGCTCTGTCTGGCTGTCTCAGCCCCATATGCATTGCATCTGGTCTTTCTTCTGTTCCTGTGCATAGCCAGGCCCTTGTATGCCTGGATGCGCTCCCGCTTTCAGCTAAGAAAACAGACGGAAGCTCACAGTGTTTTGGGGGAAGAATGACACATTAACAGATAATTAAGAAGCAATGTAGCTAAGTGCTACAATAGAGACATACTGGATATCTCAGAATCCTAGAGGAGTGGGGGTGAGATAGGGAAGGCATTGTGGAGGAGGTGATACTGAACTGAATGCTGGGAGCAGATCAAGGGTGGGAATCTTTTCGGAGTGAAGAGGAGAAGCAAAAGCAGGGAGGTGAGAAATGGTGTACTGTATGTCAGGAACCATGAACGGTTTGCTGCTGATGGAGCATGAAGCAGTCAGGTAGGGGCTGAGCTGGGAAGAGAAAGGAAGACAGATCATGATCTGCACACATGGGATGCTAGCAAAGTAGTGTTTTAGGAAGATGACTCCTGGCTGGTTGAAGGACACGTTGAAGGCGGGGACAAATGGAGTTACAGAGATCAGCTAGGAAGTAAGCAAGAGCAGAAGTCCAGATGAGATAAAGAGGGCCTTTGGTTAGAGCAGAGTCATTCAGCAGTAGGACCACGGGATACCGGATGCAGGGTGGAGGGAGAGGACAGGGAAGAGAGGAGTCCAGGACAATACTGTGCATCCAGCTAGAGTCTGAGTGGATGATGGGACCTAGCAACCAACATAAGAGAGCAGAGATGGCAGAACAGCAGCAGACGAGAACAGGTCTTGGGGGGAAGAAAACGAGTTACTTTTGGGCATTCTGAGTCCGAGGTGCCTGTGGGACATCCCGGTGGAGATGCGAGGTTAGCAGGGACTATCTGAGCTGAACGCAGCAAAGGTTTGGGTTAGAAATTTGGGTTTAGGAACCTTCAGCATCTATGGGATACTTGAAACCAGCAAAGTAAGCTAAATCTCTCACGGAGATCCCTAACAGAATTGAAGCCAGGAATTTAGGTCTTCATTCCTCTTTCTAGCAGACTTCCCATAAAACTGTATTTTCTTTTTTCTGGGTAGTCTTTTGCGACTTCTTTTCAAAATAAAACAAACCAAGGGCAGATAATAACTATTCTTTCAAGTAGACTCTAAATATATTAGGATTACCAGTAAATAAATCAAACTTTATCTAAGAGCAACATAAAACCTCTATCCATAGTGCAGCTCATACCTCATGTGCTCACCCAAGGGTTTACAGAACATATTTTGGGTCGGGTAAATGAAATCCTTCAACGGCACCCCACCAAAGTAAAAACCCAAACTACAAAGCTCCATGTGACCCGGCACCGCCTACTTTTCCACCTCCATGGCATAACACCGCCACTCTCCCCGACTTACTGGTCCTCCAACCATTCCCTAGGACATGCTCCGCGCTTCCCTCCCGCCTCCGCTCAGCTCTGTTGAACATCACCCAGAGAGGCTCCGCCTGTGTAGAGGAGCTCCCTCCCGCCCTGATTTCCATGCCTCTTGCTGCCTCACACGAGCTCAATTTTAGCCATCTATGCCCCCTAGCTTTACTGGCACAAATTCTTCGAGGGAAGGGATTCCGTCTTCTCTCCTGGAGCCCGAGCACCTAGAGGTGTGGGTCACAGGAAGGCGCGAATCAATGAAGAGCACACCAGAATAAATCAGGCGGGACTAGCGATTCAAGGTGCAGGCTCGGGGCCGGACAGGCTGGGTCTGTTCTCGGCTTCCCGACTCGCCGTGACTTCCAGCAGAGTACCTAACCCCTGCGGCCGCAGCCCCTCAACCCTAAGACCGGGCTAGACCCAGCAGGAAGCGATGCCCACGGTGTGGACACAACCGGGGCCACGGCAGGAGTGCGAGCCGGTGCCCGACGGCTTCCCTGCTCCGCCGGCGGCTCCCCCCGGCCCCGGCCCCGGCCCCGGCCCCCGGCCCGACCGCCATGCGGCGCGGCTGACCGCCGGGCGCCCACCTGTCTCCCTCTGCGTCTTCACGCTGAGGTACTGGCGCAGCTTCTTCACCGCCCGGTCCCGGATGCCCTTCTCGTGGGACGCCAGCCGCTGAGCGAACTGGATCTCGGCCGGCTGCATGGCGGGGGCCATCGCGCGCGCTGGGGCATCCCCAGCCGCAGCCGCCGAGGCTCAACCTCCAGCTGCCGCCGAGCCGCCGCCTCCGTGCCGCCCCTGCCGCGACTGCGCAGAAGGCGGCGGCGGCGCGCGGGCTGATGGCGTCATGAAGGCGCCGGCCAGCGGAGTTCCTCGCGGGGGTTCGCGTCGCGCCTTCGCGTCTCTGCCGTCTTTCGGCAGCCAAAGCTCGGGGCCGTGGACGGCGCGGTTAGCCAGCGTTGAGCCTTGGCCAGGAAGAGACGGATGGCCAATTTTAAGTGGTCTCGAATTTTTAAGCCCACTCCACAAAAACCCCATCCGATCGGCAGCTGTCCTGCGAAATACACGGGTTTTCAGTTGCATTGGACTCCTCGGGCCGCCTCCGCAGGGTGGAGACTGGGAAGAAGGGCCGTGCGTGGGGTTTTTGGCGGGATATTGGGGGCAGCGCCATCGAGGGGCCGGGAGAGGCGGCCCCCTCCAGCGTCCAGGTCCTGGGGCAGAGAGGGGGCGAGGACGAGTTCTAGGACAGGGCCAGCGGCAGGGCAGGTCCCAGTGCAGGGCAGGGATTTGCAGCATGTGCTCGCGAGTCCACCCTCAGGCCTGGAGAGCACGCACTCCGGCGCCTAGGGCAGAGTCAGCTTCCTGCCGGTTTCAGAGACAGACGGCCTTAGTTGTGCGGTAACTGGGTACGTTTGAACCCACAGGCTGCACCATGTTTCGCGAACTCAGCGGGCGTATTGGGGCAAGTGAATGGACCAGGTGACATCTCCAAGTTCAGGTGGTCATCTCAGTTACCTAGCCAGCCGGCTGGACTAACGCTCCCTGTGGGAGCAGACACCCCGAGGAGCTGTGGTGAGAAAGCGTTGATCCTTGCTAATGAGGCTCAGTGCCGAGCAGGGGAGAGTGGCCGCCGGCTGGACGGGTGCCGGTTCCTTTGAGTGCACCGCCCCTTAGTCTAGCATCCGTTGCCAAACAGGAAAGGCCGATTCGACTTACCTCACTTGACACTTACACCTGGGTCTCGCTGTCCTTTAGCTTTGCAGTTAACAAGTTTAAAACCCCAGCGGAGCCAGAAGAGAGAGGCCGGCTCTCGCCGAGCCCACCCCGAGTCCGCAGGGCCCAGCGTGCCGCGCAAACGCTACGGAGTTTGAGCCTCGCGGCTCTCTGTTCTCAAGCCCTCGGCGTGGACGCGCTCCCGCGCTTTCTGGCGTGTGGGGTCAGAGGGCGCGTCGCCGCGCAGGCGCACGGAGCTGAGGCAGTGGCGGCCATGGGCGAGGCGGGGGACGTCGAGGAGGCCTGCTGGGTCAGTGAGGGGGCCCTGCCCGCCCGTGCGTCTGAGCTGCCGCCATGCGCTACCCCGCGCTTCAGCGGACGCTGGGGAAGGGCCTGGGCCTCGTGGGCGGACAGCTAGGCCTGGGCGGGGGTGAGGGCGGCGCGATGGGGCGCTGGGCACGGAGCTGGCGGTGGCGGCCTCGGACCCAGCCGTGCCCTCAAGGCCCTCTCGCTGCGCCGGGGCTCGGTGTGGGCTCTGGGAGAATGCGGCTCCACGGGGGACCTGTGTCCCCTGACTGCACGTAGTGACGTCCCTGCAGTGATGTAGCTTAGACCCTGGAGCCCGATCTGTGTTCCCCTCCTGCTTTGGTCCCCCGCTAATGGCGTCCCTTGAGACAGCCACCCATTCTCCCCAGGCCTCCGCTTCCGGCCTGGACAACCTTGGAGGGTCGTGTTGAACACTACGAAATGAGATGACCAGCAAAGGCTGGGCGCCCAGTGGGGACCCGGTAAACGTCCTTCCCTCCTGATTAGCTTGGCGCTGGACCGCTCGGGAGGGGATGCTGGCGTTCTCTTTGGCTTTCAGGATTAGGCCTCCCTCGTATGCACTTAGAAAAGGAAACTGGCTGGGGCTTCGGCTCTCGGGACGTGACGTGTATAGCAGAGTTGTACTCTTTAGGGTAAAGATGTGCTTTTGAGACCGTTATGTACACAAGAGGCCTTAAAAAAAAGGAAGCAAGCTGGTCAGGGCTGCTGGTTCTGGTGATCTGAAGGGAAATGTCATCTTAAAATCTTGTTCTTTTAGCACGTGGGAGCTAAAGAAGAATTCGTGAAAGTGCGAAAGAAGGATCTGGAACGGCTGACCACTGAAGTGATGCAAATCCGGGACTTCTTACCCAGGATCCTGAATGGGGAAGTACTGGAAAGCTTCCAGAAATTAAAGATTATGGAAAAAAGTGAGTCTTACTTCGTCTTTGGCAGTCGTTGATGGTGACAGCAATCTGTTCCAGCAGATTTACCTTATGTGAATAACTGTAAAGGAATTGTCAATAAACTCTAAGATACCGTTATAGTCCTTGTAATTGCCTTGGGGAGAGTCAGGTAAGACATGAGAAAGGGAGGGGCCCTCAACTGAATAACTGGGACATGTGTAAGTTTGTGTTGGAGGAAGAGTTGCCAGCTTTTAGGAGTGTCTGTTACCAGTTTCTCTTTCTCTCCACCTGTCTTCTTGGCAGAAGACTTTTATACAGTCATGCACTAAATAACGAGCTTTCGGTCAACGACAGACCACACGTACGATGGTGCTCCCATAAGGTTAGTGCCGAAGAGCATAGCTGTGTAGCAGGCTGTACCATCTAGGTTTGTGTAAGTGCACTCTGACGTTCACACCATGACGAAATCGCCTGACAATGCCGTTCTCAGCACGAATCCCCGTCCTCAAGCGACATATAACTGTACTGTTATAATGAAAAAGCCACAGGGAAAATGAAGTCCTTCCTTGTGTAAGTTAAGCATCTGGCCGTGGGGCAACCTTGCATGCAGTTTGGTGTGTCTGGAGAGGTAGTTAGATGTGTGTTCACTGGTCTCCAGGTTGATGGACAGGTCAGTTCCTCGCACTGGTGTAAGTCCAGGCTTGCTGGTTCTTGTCCATTCGGATTTTGAGATTTGAGCTGAGCTGTTAGTCATATGTCAGTCTAGCAGCCTGTTGAAGTTCTTGGAGATATTCTGGGATGGATTCAGTAGTTGCCTAATTGAGGCTGAGTTACGATTAAATCGGCCTTCAATGGTTAAGGCTGATTCACTGCACTGCGTTTGACTGTTTGCCGTCACCGCATGAGCTCTAGAAAAGGCACATCTGGAGGGCTCAGGTCGGGTCTCTGGCACTAGCCCAGGCGAGAAGATACCTGGACTCAACAGTGCATCTGGTTTGTGCAAATGTGTCTGGTCAAGGGGGCAGCTATACACGGTTAGAAGGGAGAGTGCGCGTGGTTGCCATGGCTCCCTGTCCTGTTTATTCTCTCTTTGGAATCCTCTCTCCTCTGGTGTGCTCTGGGAGGCGGGCTCCTGCAGACTGTGTGCCTCCTTGCTGGCTGCCAGTGAGGCTCACCAATGGAAGGCCTCAGTGGGCGGAGAGGGAGATTGGGGTGTTTCCTCCTGCTCCCTCCACAGCTGTGACTCCCACTTGGGGGCCTCCTCCACAGTCCCAGCTCTCACTGGGCTCCAGTAACACTGTTTTCTCCCTTCGTTCCTTCAGCTGGAGGGTTGTTGCTAGTCCCTGGTGCCTCACCATCCCTTGCTGGGTCTCTTATCCCTGCTCCGCACTCTGTAACTAGTCCTTCCCGTTAAGTCTCGACATCTGGGTTGATTTGTTTCCCGTTGAGACCCTGCTAGATATGCTCCATGTCGCTTACTACCATAGGTGCAGGTCTTCGTCTTCCTAACCTCCCTGGTTCTGATCCCACGCTCATCCAGCAGCCTCCTGCAAGTCGTTAGTGTCCCACATGCATTTATCTTCAGGGAAGGAAGCTGCTGACCAGCAGCAGAGTCAGCTTGCTGGCTGTCTGTTTCTCACTGCAGGTTAATGAACTGGCGTTCTGAGAAGTTCATCAGGATCTCGTGAATGGGTTAGCATGAGTCGATCTTTGGAGGTCAGTCCTCTGCCAGAATCAAATTGTAGTGCTTACAGAGGTAAGGGCCCCGAATGAATCTATGGTGACCTGATCAAAGTTAGACTTTAGGAGGTCTTGCCTCACAGTCCCTGGCCTTCCTCAGGCCATGGAGTCCCCTCTTCCCACTGGTCTCTCTGGCCGCTTCTTCCTGATGAGCTTTGCCGATTCATCCTTCTGTGCAGCAGCCTTTCAGCCAGCCGTGCTGCTTGAGGCTCAAGCCAAGACCCCCTTCTCTCCTCACTCCATGGCCTCTCTGTGGGCAGTCTGTGCACACACATAGCTTCAGTTGCCATCTTGATGCCAGCGGCTTCTAGATTTATCTCTAGCCCAGACCCCCGCTCCGGGATCAGGGCACTGCATCTAACTCCTGCTTGGCATTTCTTCTCGCTGTTTCACAGTCATTTCAAATTCTAAATGTTTATCCTAGCCTTATCAACATACAACCAAGAGGAACAACAAGGTCAGATTTACTGGCTCATTGCAACGAGGAGACCACACACCGGAGGAACTGTGGGTGTTTTGCCAGCAAAGGACAGGACAGAGTTGCCATAGGATTGGGGGCAGGATGCGTTGGAGGTGAAGTGCAAGTGAAGCCTGTTTTGATGGGCTCCAGGCAAAGTTGGGCTGTGTGTGAAGGGATCAGCATCAGGTCTCATGCAGTGGACCCAGGTCCTGTTTCCTTGAAAACTACAAAATTTAGATAGATGTGGAACATCCTATCTCGAAATCCCTCGTTTGAAGCTCTGCAGCCAGCTGGGAATCAAGGCTGCTGCTCTGTGTCACAGTGAGTTGGATCCTGCAGGCAGGAGTGGGATGTTTCCTTTCTACTGGTATAAGTCCAAACAGCAAAATTTCTGATAGTGTGGGGTTTTACAGAATAAGCTTTCTCTGAATAAGAAATCAGCATTCCCTGAAAGAAGGGATCATTATGACACTTTGCAGTTGCAGTGTGTCCTTGGGAGAAACACTCTCTCCTGGTAACTTGGCAGCTGGCATTACATGTGTCTGTTATCCCAGCCTGTTATCCAAATTGCAGGACAGATTTTCACTTTCTCAGAGCAAGCCGATTTATACTTTGTCATGACTGATTCATGATAATCATCCCTCCACCCCACCCCAATTTTGCCTACCTCAGTCTGCCCCAGGCACCACCGTTCAGACTAGAGACCTAGGATCCTCCTTGTTGCCAACCTCTCTCTTCACTATCCCCCCCGCCCACCTGTCTGCCGGTAAGTCCTGTATATTTCCCCTCATGGTGCATCCTGAACTCATCAGCCTGCTGTCATTGCCACTGCCACCACCAGAGGCCCGGCCTCTGTCATTTTGCCTGAATCTCTGCCTCCTGACAGCATCCACTCATTGCCACTCTGTAGTCCATTCTGTATACTGTAGCCTGAGTAATTTTTAACAATTCAGAATGTCATTCCCCTTCTTAAGTCTTTAGTGGCTTGCTTCTCCTTGCTCTTAGGATAAAGACTAGAAAACAAAACCCTGCTAAAACCCACTACCACCCAAAAACCGAAACAAAACTATACAATGGCTTGATAGGCTTTATATTGTTGGACTTAGTCTCACTTCCTTATATGACTGCGTAGACACCATCTGTCTTCCTGTTAGATGTTGTCAGAGCATCCTGTACTTTTATTTCAGACAGAATGGTTTTATTCCCATCTTACGGTGTAAGGTGGTGGGAGGGCAGGGCTCCTGTTTATATCCTCAGAGCCTGGCTGAATATTTGGTCCTGAGGGACTGCCTACCCTCCTGTCTCTGCATGCTCTTCTTTCTCAATTGTAGCAGAATTTCATGAAGCAGCGTGTGCTACAGGATACTGAGTGTTCAAAGGAAAGGTCAAAGTGGACTGCAGTGGTTACAGGAGGCTTCACTGTGAACTTTGCACTTGACCTGGTCCTTGAGGACGTCTGCTTCCCTGGCCTAAGGCCTGGTTTAAAAGATGGTCTCCTAAGACATCTTTCACCTCATTTTGGCTCTTGAATATTTGCTACTTGGGCGATGTGAGAAAAACAAAAATTCCCTTTTTCTTTTTATGAGGACTAGGTCTGGTGGCCTTCCCAGGGGCCTCTCTCCCAGATGAAGCACATAGCCATGGCTCTGAGAATGGGTCCCACAGAGGCAATCTCAGGATCACATGATGGCAGCGAGAGCTGTTTGATGTGTGGATTTGTGCCCCCTCCCCCTCGCCATGTGGTCCGGGAAGATTCTTGGCTTTGAGCAGTCTCAGGGCTGCGTTTGCTCCTGTCTTAAGCAGTGATGAAGGGGAACATGGAGGTAGGAGTGAATGCAGTCAGGCGGGAGGAGGGAGAAAGAGGACTCGAGTACAGTCCCATTTACAATCGCAACAAAAAGAATAAAATATCCAGGAATAAATTTAACCAAGGAGGTGAAAGACCTATACAATGAAAACTATGAGACATTATTGAAAGAAATTGATGATGACAAAGAGGTGGAAAGAGATTCCATGCTCATGGATTGGAAGAATAAACATAGTTAAAATATTCATATTACCTACAGCAATCTACAGATACCATGCAATTCCAATCAGAATCCCAATGACATTCTTCACAGAAATAGAACAAAGTATCCTAAAATTCATATGGGGCAACAAAAGACCCCAAATAGCTAAAGCAATCCTGAGAAAAAAAGAACAAAGCTGGAGGCATCACAATCCTTGACTTCAAGATATACTACAAAGCCAGAGTGACCAAAACAGCATGGTACTGGTACAAAAACAGACACGCAGTTCAATGGAACAGAATTGAAAGCCCAGAGATAAAACTGCACATCTACAGACAGCTGATCTTTGACAAAGGTGCCAAGAACATACAATGAAGAAAGGAAAGTCTCTTCAATAAATGGTGTTGGGGAAACTGGATAGCCACATGCAAAAGAATTAAAGTAGACCATTATCTTATGCTATGCACAAAAATGAACTCAAAATGGATTAAAGACTTAAAGGTAAGACGTGAAACTGTAAAAGTCCTAGAAGAAAATGTAGGCAGTGCACTCTCTGACTTAGGTCTTAGAAAAATCTTTTTGAATACCATGTCTACTCAGGCAAGGGAAACGAAAGAAAAAATAAACAAATGGGACTACATCAGACTAAATAGCTTCTGCAAGGCAAAGGAAACCAGGAACAAAATGAAAAGACATCCCACCAGCTGAGAGAAAATATTTGCAAAGCTTATATCCGACAAGGGGTTAATTTACAAGATAAATAAAGAACTCATGCAACTCAACAACAAAAAAACAATCTGATCAAAAAATGAGGAAGGTATATGAGCAGACATTTTTCCGAAGAAGATATGCAGTGGCCAATAGGCACGTGAAAAGATGTTCAGTATCGCTAATCATTAGCAAAATGCAAATTAAAACTACAATGAGATATTATCTTACACCTGTTAGAATGACTATAATAACCAAGACGAAAAATAACAAATGTTGGAGAGGATGTGGAGAAAAGGGAACCCTCATACGCTGTTGGTGGGAATGCAAACTGGTGCAGCCACTATGGAAAACAGTATGGAGATTTCCCAGAAAATTAAAAATAGGACTACCATACGACCCAGCTATCCCACCCCTATGTTCATTGCAGCTTTATTCACAATAGCCAAGATATGGAAGCAACCCAAGTGCCTATCAACTGATTAATGGATAAAGACGATGTGGTGTATATATACAATGGAATACAACTCAGCCATAAAAAAAAAGACAAAATTGTCCCATTTGCAACAATGTGAATGGACCTTGAGGGTGTTATGTTAAACGAAATAAGCCAGACAGAGAAAGACAAACACCACATGATTTCACTCGTATGTGGAAGATAAACTAACACATGGACAAAGAGAACAGATTAGTGGTTACCAGAGGGGAAGGGGGCTGCGGGGTGGGCATAAGGGGTAAAGAGGCACATATATATGGTCACTGATTAATAATGATGTACAACTCAAATTTCACAATGTTATAAACTGCTAATGACCTCAATAAAAAAGTCTGAAACACTAGTTTTAACCTTTTAAAACTTTAGTAAATATGTTAAAATGTTAATACTGTGAACCAGCCTTGTTTGTTCATTGAATACCTGCAATGAATACAAACCAGCACAGCCATGATATACTGGAGAGAGATTCGACTGATTAGCAGTAAAAAACAAGTTATTTTGTGTAATTTAAGATCTGTACAACAGCACCTTGCCTCTGTCAATGTGGTCCAGCAGAACTTTCTGTGATGATGAAGGTGTTGTATAATCCATGCTGTTCTCTTCTATTTTAAAAATAGCCATTAAGCCATGTGTGGCCAAATGACCCAGCACCATTTATTGAAAAGACAGTCTTCCCCTTCCATACTACGCTGTTGTTTTTGTCATAAGTGGCTGTATATGTGTGGATCTGATTCTGAGTTCTTCATTAGTTTTATTATTTATTTTTAAATTATTTGTTTAATATTAGTATTTATTCATTTTTGTGTTGATTTTCCGCTTGGCGGTTTTTTAGTCTAGCTCCCTGATGAAATTCTCTTGTTGCCTATTTTCTGGAACATAATCAGTTATTTTAAAGTCTTGAGTCTGGTAAATCCAATATCTGGGTCACCTATTGGTCTGTTTGTATTACCTGTTTTTCCTCTTGGTAGTCCTGGTAATTTTTTATCAATCAACGCATTTTTTGAATGAAAACTGGCGTAGGCTGTGGATGATGATATTTTTCTCTAGCAAGGAATTTTTTTTTCTTCTGGCTTTGCCAGTGAGAATAGAGTCAGAGATTACCTTCATCCGGTCAGGGATTGATTCACAGCTGGTTTCAGTCTTGGTTCCAACTGGCCTATTTGTGGTTCATTGTCTCTATTAGGTTTTTGGTCCTTCAAGGGGGTCCACCTGAGAGCTGGAGTTGTTTCCCGGTCTTTCCATTTTGGTGGGCTCTGACCTTCAATTTTGGTCTCTCCAGCACCACAAGACTGATTCTAGCTCTGCTTGGCATCCTGGCATTTCTTCACTCACTGTCTGCTTGCCTCTGCAGCCTCACGGTGCTGGTTGCGCATTGCTGAGTGCCTGGAGGGAGAAATGGCTCTGATGTCAGCTCATTTTTCTATGCTTCCGTCTTTTCCAGGATCATGGCCTGCCCTAAGTCCATCTGATAGCTCTGTACTTGATTTTTATTTCCCCAGCTTGATGAGACTGTGGAGCACTCTGCCTAGCTTTGCCGCCTCTTTGCTGTGCTGCCTTTGAATATGCAGATGCCTCAGGGAAGGCTGGGTAGAGAGCTGGGCTCACCTCACTGCACTCCCTTCTCTCGGCCTTGGCCCTCAAGGCTGTGTGACTCCATAGCTCAGACACCTTCAAATGAGTTTCTGTTGTTTCTTTAAATTCCGCTTTTCTAGTTATTCTTGGTGGGAAGGTTGATCTGCTACGTGACCATCAGAGTTGGAAATGGAATTCCTTCCATATATGTTGTTGTGATTTTTAGATTGTTAAGAATATATTGTAATGTCATGCAGAAAAGACAGGCTATGGAGATGTTCCAGATTAAAGAAGGCTAAAGATACCTGACAGCTAAATGCAATACGTGACCCCAGACTGGATGCTGTACTGTGAAGGGAGAAGTTGCTATAAAGTACAATTTTGGGTCGTATGACAGAATTGGAATGTCAGTGGTAGATTAGGTAAAGGTAGTAATATTAATTTTTCTGCAGTTGACAGTTGTACATAGTGGGTGTCTAAGGCATTGTCCCTCTTCTTGGGAAATATTCACTGAAGTATTTAGGAGTACAGGGCCAGGATATATGTAAGTTAGCCCAGCTGGCTCAGAGAATGTATTGTGTGTGTGTTTGCGCATGGCACATACGATGAGCAAATGTGGTAAAATGTTAACAGTAGATACGTCTGCCTAAAGGGTGTTCTTTGTGTTATTTTTCTTCATTCCATGTTTTCTAAGTTTGAAATTATTTCCAAATAAAAAGTTTAAAAAAACATACTGTAAAATGGAAATACTACTTAAACGTTTACAGAACCATAAGCATCCCTGAGACACTCTTGGGTTCTTAGCAGGGCAGTATTTCTAAAGTATTTGTAGGGGGGTGTTGAGGTTAATTTCCCAAGAGTTTGATATTGATGAGAAGAAAGGGGGACCTCTGTTTTGCCTCAGAGAATTATTATTCCTGGCCCATACAAATATCAACTAGAGAGATAATTGTGAAGAGTGGGACAAAAGAGTGAGCACCAAAAAGAGATATTTAATATGACCAAAAGTTTATTGTGGCCCAAATGAGATAAGATCAGAGTGTATCACGTGCCCGTCCTGGAAGGAAACAAAAGCAGCAGACAAGGAGTGTACTGAAGAGATGGCAGCACAGGTGTGGGCAGGGCTTGGGAACAAATGAGGGCAGCAGAGCCCTGGGAGCTGGGGGAGTGAGGCGACATGGCCTTCCTGAGAGCTGCCAGACTCGCGAGAGGGAGCTGCTCGATGGGACCGTGGCCTCAGCCGGAGGGGGCACTGCTGACTGGAAGGCTGGCAGCGATGAGGCAGAGGGGAAGCAGATGTCCCAACTTGTCTCAACCTGTCCTCCTTTCCTGTGGAGCCTGCCACTGTTTATCCAGCAGGAAGCCGTAAGCACAGGAGGCCAGTTCCTGTGGACGTTGACCGCACCCTCTCGGGGCGCACAGTGGGTGGAGAGTGGATCTGAAGGGTGCGTGGAGACTGGGCAGAGCACTGGGGACTGGGCAAGAAGTCAGAAGTCTTGTAGGCTTGTGGTCAGAGGAGGTGGGATGGTAGCCAGGGTGGGGGGTGGAGGCGTCCATTATTCGAGTATGTCGCTCCTGACCACCCGATTGTTAACATTATATTTGTATGCCAATAAATGAAAAGCAAAATTCCCTGACTCTGGTTTGGGAAATACTTGTAACAGAATTCTTGAGTTCAGCAAGATTGATCTTAGTTTTTTTCTGATAGTATTTGTCTTCAAGTCTTTCAGTGAATTTAGTTGGTAAATCACTCAGGTAGGTGTTTATTACGTGTCTGATATTCGTCAGGCCGTGGTAAGTAGCGTGGGGATGTAAAAGGTTAGGATCCGATCCTTTCCTCATCGTTTACAGGTGGACTGAGGAGCTCCAGCATGCGGCTGAGAAAAGGTAGCAATACAAGGTCCTGCCAAGTCATTGGCAGTGCCAGTGGAGGACAAATTCCTGTTAGTCACACAGTTTCTTCATCTTGTAAAAGGGTATTCCAGTGCCCTTTACGTTAGAAAAGGAGTGGTTTTGGAAGCAGATTTTTGGCAGTGCAGGAAAAAAATATTTCTGTGTTCTGGTTCCAGCTCTCCTCTTTCACCCCTTTGGTTTGTTTTAAAAATTTGACAGCTAATTAAAGTGTTGTTTGGCTGGCTTAGATTGGACAGTAGGATTGCAAATGCATTTCAGCTCTTTAACTGAAGTTTTAAAAAAATTTTATGAATCCTAGAATATTCTTATTTCTTTCAACTTATATTTATATTATGTTAGGCTGATTAAGTTAAAATGAGATGTTTAGTGTGGGCCCTAATCTGGTATGAGTGGTGTCCTTATATAAGGGAAAAATTTGGATGCAGAGACAGATACACACAGAGGGAAGATACTGTGAAGAAACACAGGGAGAAGTCCAAGTGAAGGTGGAGGCAGGTTGGATTACGCTGCCGTCAACCCAGTGACGTCTGGGGCCACCAGAAGGTGGCAGAGGCAGGGGAGGGTCCTTCCCTTACAGGTTCCAGAGAGAGGAGAGCTGCTCTGTTGTTCTGAGCCACCCAGCTTATGCTACTTTGTTACAGCAGATTTGGGAAACCAATGCACCCTCCAAATCTCGGCTCAGACGAAAGATGGAATCCATCAGTAGGTAATCCTAAATTCTCTAAATCTGTTAGAGAGTGATAAGGAAAAAGTTAGCGGCCATTAGAAAGCCTTTATTTTGGATTTAAGACTCTTTCCTTAGCTATTTTGATCAAAAACATTTTCGTGTTGATATGAAAGAAATGGTAATTTATTAAATTGGTTATAAACATACCAGTTGGTAAAGAAAGGGTAGGAGGAATTGATCCCTTTTGTATAGTTTAAATTTCTTTGGTTAGTGTTTTAGAAACCCAGCTTTTCATTTATAGCTCTCTATATCCTGCCTTTATACAGTTCTCTGTACTCTTCCCGTGAACTGAGCATTAAGAGAGAGAGTCACTCTCATGTTACTAAAACTATCAAAGAAGAGTTGTAAATTTCAGAAGCTATGTAGCGGTTGACCTGGCCGGTGATTTAGATTGCTTCTGTATATTGGTAGTCTGTCTGGACCACCCTGTCATTCAGTTAACAGTTAAATGGAGATTTTCCCTTCATTTCGATACTAAGATTAGCGGTTGAACTCCAGTCCAGGCTGGCAGCTCCTTCCCTATTCCAGTGCTGAGGCTGGGTAAGACCCTGTCTTCACTATGTATGCTATGTCATTCACCATCCATATTGTTTCTGTCCCTGCTTTTTAACAAAATTACAAAAGCAATATAGTCTCATTATAAAAGAATCAGACATATAATCAAAGTGGCCGGGTTTTTCTGTGTTCAAGGATTAGCAGAAGGAATGTATAAAGAAGTGAAATTCATTTATGTGACGACTATCAAGTGCTTACTCCGTGCCATGTGCTGTTCTAGGCATTTGGGATGCATCACAAAACAAAACATGAAACTCCCTGTGCTCGTGGTGGTCTGGGTGGCAGGCATGCTGCAGTCCCAGTGGAAAATGAGGGGGGGGTGTTGGTAGGAGGCGGCAGCAACGCTCCTATCTGGCCACAAGGCGGTGGGCTGGTACAGCGGAGCGTGCTGCCGCCTCCTGGACAGCCTGGAGCGGGTGGGTGTGGCATCCCTGATGCTGACCTGGAAGTCTTTGGGGTAGCCCATGGTAGAGTGGGGTGTTTTAACTCTGTCCCTTTGTTATGTTAACTTACAGGAGGATCATAGAGAATGACAGAGCAAGAGAGATTATGAAGTTATCATAATGAAAGAGTCTTTTGGGTGGTCAAAATTAATGCCTACATATTTGTACACATAATAAGGCTTGTAGAGATGTAATTTCCTATCTTCTTTACTGTGTTTGACTAATATACAGTTTAATAATAGAAGAAAAATTTAAAAGTTAACTGAAAAGGAAAAATTATCTTAGTTCCCTTTTATATTTTCTTTCTTTTTGTGACCATATGCAGTTCATACTTCATACATAATTATAAGTAATATGTATAAATAATACATATATGTTTTCATTTAATATTGTTACAAAGGCAATTACGTAGTTTTCAAAGCGTAGCACTTGATTGGTATTTGATTTCTCATGTGGCCAGGATTAGTGGGACAAAATAATTTCAGTGAAAGTCCTGTCCTGGGCTTTCATGTTCTACATCGTAGAAGGGCAGAAAAGAAAACTGACTTACGGGAGAAGAAGTAGTCCCACGTGACTTTCCC
Source organism: Equus quagga (assembly GCF_021613505.1). NCBI lineage: Eukaryota > Metazoa > Chordata > Mammalia > Perissodactyla > Equidae > Equus > Equus quagga. Next base: position 38,357,115 of record NC_060287.1, on the reverse strand, counting down.
TAGTTCCCTAGTTTCTAAGAAACACGTTTTAAAAGAAGCTTTGCCAGCTTTGCCTGCCAGTGTCGTAATCTCTGACTGAATGTTTAGCTTTAGCTTCTGATCTTCCTTCTAGGGCAAAGGGTCTCCAGAAGGTGTAGACTCCCTCTATTCCTCTGGAGCTTTTTGCGATGCCCCTGTTGTTCTTGGCAGCCCCTGCCCCCAGGTTCCTTGTTTGGGCTTCCCCTCGCCTTCTCAGGCCCCTAGCTTATACAGCCAACCCCTTCTCTTGTCTGCACCTCCTTGGAGGAAGTGTCTGTGAGCCTTTTCTCCTCTAGGGTGGAGTGCTGTCCCACTTCCCAGGCATCTGCTCCTCTCACGGCACCACGGGCTGCCTTCCCCCACCCTCCGTTTTTCCACTCTGTCACATTCCTATGGCTGGGTCCCCTCCTTTGCCGTTGCTGGTTGTGTGGATTTCATTTCGTTAGTGATGAGAGACCACGCTGTTATCCTGAAGCAGTTGTTCTTAAACTCTGTCCCCAGACCAGCAGTCTCACCTGGAAACTTGTTAGAAATGCAGATTCTCAGGCCCACCTCAGGCCTACCAAATCAGAATCCCTGAGGATGGGGCCCAGCAGTCTGTGTTGGAGCAAGTCTCCAGGGCATTCTGATGTGCACTAAAGTTTGAGAATTACTGTCCTCAAGTATTGCTACTTTAATTGGAGAAGTTGCACCATTAGCTCTGAGCACGTCCCCCCTCAAATCTTGGTATATTTTGGCTTATGGTTTCTTAGCCCTTGAAGTCAAGGCACTTAAAATTTTAAATTATGTATTTCTTTTCTTTTTGAATGTCAGTATTTCTGCAGCATAGTTTTTATTTAAAGTTGATGATACTTTTGACTTCAGATTTATTAATGTGAAAGTCTTTTGGGATTTTTCCTGGCTACTTGAATCATCATCTAAACAAATATGGTGGAGGGGAAGTATTCCGTGGTTGCCAGCTTTCCCTGTGGCCTTTTCTTGTCTCGATCCCTCCTCCGTTGACTACTACTGCGGCTGTTCCCATTGAGTCAGTATGCCAGTTGGTGAGGCTAGCTTTGTGAATCAGCCCCGGCTGGCACCATCTACTCACTCAGCTGCCTTCTGCTTTTTATGGATCAGATACAAGTCTGTGCCAGGAGACAGTCGGGCTTCTCAGTGCTGCCTTCAGTCCTTTAAATAACACGCTTTCTTAAAGCCTTGAGTATATGTCTGGCAGTAAAATGAGGTCTTAAAAGCATAAAACAGAAAACAACAAAAAAAAGTGCTTTCTGCTATGGGCTAAAAACTGATAAAAACTTAAAAAGCAGAACTTTTACAATACTGGTTATTCAAGGACTGGTTATGTGATTGATCCTACCTGAGAAATTGGTACGGGTTTTCCTAAGAAGATTAGGCAACATGGATGCTTAGGAGACATTAGTGATTTGAAATATTGAGTGTTTTTACATCTTTTTCTTCTAGACCTGGAAAGGAAAGAGCAAGAAATAGAGCAACTGAGGATGGATTGTGAGCACTTCAAAGCTCGCCTGGAGACGGTGCAAGCTGACAGCATGAGAGACAAGAAGGTGTGGTGCTCACAGACCGCTGCTTCAAGCGCCAGCATCATGGTTGTGTCCACAAAGTGGCATTAATGACAGTCTTTCTAGCCCTTAGGCCTCGAGAGATTGTATTTTTAAATGTGTGTGTTCTGAATGGGTTTGAAATAGTTGAACATTTGATTTTATAACCGCTTAATGTGGAGGCTATTTACTTGGTACCTTTTAATAGTCATTTACTGTTAATTTTTATGTTTAAAAGACCATTCTAAAACATTAAAATTAAGAATATAATAATCTTAAAAAAAATCATGCACATAATGGTTTATAATCAGAGATAGATATATTAAATAGAAATATTTGGAGCGTTTTTATTTTCAATAGTAATACACTAGGAGTACCAGTGGTGGCAGCTCCTGTGTGGTGTTCACTGCGTGCTGGCAGGTGGTCAGCAGCTGTCCGTGCCTCTCAGGCGCTTCTCCCAGTGCAGCTGGGTCAGCAGGTACCAGGGATGGGAGGGAGCTGGTCCAGGCCCCACGCCTGTGTGCTGAACTTGGCTCCTGCTGCCTCCTCGTGTGAGGGTATCCGAGTGTCGCTGCAATGGTGGTTTTCCAGAACTGGTGGATTTTGGGTAGACTTTAATATTGAGCAAGTGGGAAAGGTTAGGGAAAGAGTTTCAGTCTCAAAACTGAGTACGAGTGTCACATATTGAAAGTTGAAACTTTAGCTTTGTCATGTCCTATTTAGATCTTGATAAACTAAGATGGGAATGTGGTTTCATGTTCTGAAAGAAGTTGACCAAGGGGCAAGAAGGAATTTGCTAAATGTTAACAATACAATCCATGGGTTCAATACTTCCTTAAATTGCTGAGACATCCTTGTTAAGGTTGAAGCTCAAATTGGGCAGAATCTTAAATTTCTTGTTCTTTTTTAATTGCTAAGCATAAGAAAAATGCATATTTTGCCGGGATTTTAGATGTAATGCTTAAAAATAAGTCATTCTGGAAAAGTGCTGGTATAGACAATGAAATGGCCATGGTAAAGCAGTGTCAGATTACAAGCATGTTAATGCCCTGACCCTTTAACCTTAGTTAAAATATTTTGGTTTTTTATTTTATTATTTTTTTAAATGTGGAAATATTTTAGATTAAACTATTTCCCATTTCTAGGTAAGTATCTTACTTAATTTGACACAGATGGGAGGCCCTGCAAGTTTGCTGTAACAAAGCCCTGTGTCATCTTGCTGTAGAGAACTGGCAGCTGCCTTTTCTGTAACGTTTTCTATGGTCTCTGTCCAGGTCTGTACAGATCATGAGGCTGGACTCTGGAAGCTTATTTGAGAGTTGAGGGACCAGGAAAGAATCTAGAGACTAGATCCTAAATCAGAGTCTTGCCAGTAAGTACTTAGGGTGGATAAAAGTTGTGAGGAAAAGGCAGAAGTTACTGAATCCAGTATGTAAGAAAAGGTCAGAAAACAAAGTCTGGACTCAGAATCATAAAGAAATGTGCTGGATGAGCAGCAAGCCCACACCTGCTGGAGAGTGGCTGCTGGAGCGGAAAGCTTGGTTCATGGCCCAGATTGAGAGAGTCCTCAGTGATGATGGACTCGGATCCGTGGAGGGGTTCAGCGGGGCCTTGCTGTGATCCACGAGGCTGGTCAGGGGAGTCTGGCAGCAGCAGCCTCTGAACTCGAGAGAGGAAAGAGCCCAACTTCCGTGTGTAGATGAAACTGTGGGAGGGTGTCTGAATTACTCTTTGAAGGATGGTGCTGTTACTGTGAGTTAGCTGAGGCTTTCCGTAGAGTATCTGCCAGCCGAGCTTTTGTAGCACCTGCCGTGGTGGTCCCGCATGTGAACTTAGCATAGATAAGGTGCAGAGTTCCCCCCGTGTTCTCTTTGAGGAGCAGGCGTTTCCGTGGCTTACTGTGGTTTCATCCTCTCTCTCTCGTTTTCTTACGGCGTGTACTTTTCATCGTCAGTAAACTAACTTAAATATGGACTGCCGATTTTTTGTTATCTGTCTTTTTAATTTGTTAGGAAAGACTTGCTACTTTTGTGGTAATAAAAGGGAAGTTGTTGCAAATGTATATTTATGGAAACTTTTTAAAGAAAAATAACTGATAGTATAGTTCAGTTAAAATCAGAAATGAACTACAGAAAGGTTTTGAAGGAACCTTGAAAGTTTTGTACTTGAATTCTCTGAATATTCTGAACAAAATACTCTGTTATGTATGAGTATTCACTTTAAATAAGTAAATACATCAGGGTTTGATTATTGTTTTCCCTTTTTTATTTTATTTATTTTATTTTTAATTTTTTTTGGTGAGGAAGACTGGCCCTGAGCTAACATCTGTTGCCAATCTTCCTCTTTTGCTTGAGGAAGATTGTCGCTGAGCTAACATCTGTGCCAGTCTTCCTCTATGTTTGGTATATGGGATGCCGCCACAGCATGGCTTGATGTGTGGTGTGTAGGTCCATGCCTGGGATCCAAACCTGTGAACTCTGGCCTGCTGAAGCGGAGTACACAAACTTAACCACTATGCCACCAGGCCAGCCCCTATTGTTTATTTTTTAAAAGCAGCTTTATTGAGGTATGTTTTGTATACCATAAAATTCACGTGTTGTAAAAGTATAGTTTGATAATTTTTAGTAAACTTGTGCACTTGTACAACTATTGCCCCAATCCAGTTTGTCCTTTGGTTAAAAATTTTTTTTTTGAGGAAGATTAGCCCTGCACTAACATCCACCACCAGTCCTCTTTTTGCTGAGGAAGATTGGCCCTGAGCTAACATAAGTGCCCATCTTCCTCTACTTTTTATATGTGGGATGCCTACCACAGCATTGCTTGATGAGTGGTGTGTAGGTCTGTGCCCAGGATCCGAACCTGTGACCCTGGGCCACTGAAGCAGAGCACGCATGCTCAACCACCACACCACTGGGCCGGCTGTTTGGTAAAGTGTTTTTGAGATAATTATAGATTCACAGGAAGTTGCAGAAAGTCCTCTATACCCTTTACCCAGTTTCCCTCAGTGGTAGCATGCTGTGTAACTAGGATACCAGGTAAGAGCCAGGGCATTGACACGGGTGCAGTCCACAGAGCTCACTCGGGTTTCACCAGTTTCACCTGTACTTGTGTGTATTTAATGAGTTTCACATATACCCATCTGTGTGTGTGCATAGGTCTGTGCCAGTTTATCATGTATAGATTCGTGTCACCACCACCATGCTCCGGATACAGAGCTGTCCCTCACTGCAGAGATCTCCTGCTACCACATTTCAGGCACACCCACCCTGTCCCTGTGCCTACCTCCTGGCAACTGCTAGTGCATAGTTGCCACACATTAATCTCTATAATTTTATTTCAAGCATGTCACCAAAATGGAATAATTCAGAATATAGCATTTTTTGGGGAGGAGGAGGGTCTTCCAGTGAGGACTGGAAAACCTGCTAAACAAATTCTAAAAGAGCTTTAACACTTAGCGTATAACCTTTTGATATTGGCTTTTTCACTCAGATCCGTGCAAGTCGTTGTGTGTGTCAGTAGTTGTTCCTTTGTGTGGCTGCGTGGTGTTCCATGATGTGGAACATCAGTTTGTTTGGCTGTCTCCCACTGAGAGACATTTGGCTTGTTTCCAGATTTTTGCTGTTGTGAGTAAAGGTCCCGTGAACACCCGTGTCTAGGCTTTTGTGGGAATGTATGTGGGAGTGTGTGTTTTCATTTCTCTGGGATAAGTGCCTAAGAGTGCAATTGCTGGGTCGTGTGGTAAGTGCGTGTTCAGTTTTGTAAGAAATTGCCAAATTGTTTTCCAGAGTGGCTGCACCATTTTACATTTCCACCAGCAATGTGTTAGTGATTCACTTCTTCCACATCCCAACTAGCATTTGGTGTTATTACTATTTTTTATTTTAGCCATTTTGATAATGTGTCGTGGTTTTAATTTGCGTTGCCCTAATGGCTGTAATGGTATTGAACATCTTTGTGTGTTCTTATTTTCTGTCAGTATATCCTCTTCTGTAAAATAGCTGTTCGTGTCTTTTGCCCATTTTCTAATTGGATTTTTTTTTTTTACTGTTGACTTTAAAGAGTTCTTGATATAGTCTAGATAAAAGTCCTTTATTTGATATGTGGTTTACAGATATTTTCTTCCAGTCTGTAGCTTGTCTTTTCGTCTTTTTCATAGGGCCTTTCGGAAGAGCAAAAGTTTTAAATTGGGATGAAGTCCAATTCGTTGATTTCTCCTTTCCTGGATCGTACTTTTCCTGTTATGTCTAAGAACTTTTCACCCAGCCCTGGGTCCTAATAGCTTCTTCTGTTGTTTTTCCTGACAGTTTTATATTTTATGTTTAAGTTCGTGATCCATTTTGAGTTATTGTTCGTATAAGGTGTGAACTTAGGTTGATTTTTTCTCTTTTGGCCTATGGTTGTCCAGTTGCTGCAGCACCATTTGTTGACAAGATCTTTTGTTGCCTGGCTTGCTTTTGCCTCTTTGTCAGTAGTCAGCTGGGCGTCTTTGCCTCGGTCTCTCTGTGCTCTGGTCCGCTGATGGTTCTCCCACCGGTGCTCTCTGTCTTACTCCTGTGGCTGTGTGGGAAGCCTGGGCTCTGGGTAAAGGGCTTCTTCCCATTTAGTTCTTCTTCCTCAAAACTGTCTGAACAGGTCCTTTACTTTTTCATATAAATTTTATAATCTCATCTATGTCTACAAAAATTCTTGCTTGGATTTTTATGGGAATTGTGTTACATCTGCAGATCAGTTTGGGGGGAATTAATATGTTTCTTATGTTGAGTCTTTCAATCCATAAACAAAGTATGTCTTTTCATTTATTTAGGCTATCTTTAATTTCTTTCATCAGCAGTTTGTAATTTTCAATGTATCCATCTTGCAAGTTTTGTTAGATTTTTACCCAAGTATTTCATTTTCCTTGGAGCGATTGAAAATGGTGGTGTACTTTTAATTTTGGTTTCTGCTTTTTTGTTGTTAATATTTAGAAATGCAATTGCTTTTTGTGTGTTGATCTTGTATCTAGTGACCTGGCTGAACTCATTTATGAGTTCTAGGACTTTTTTGTAGATTCCTTGAGATATTTTTATATAGACAATTGTATCATTTGTAAATAGGGACAGTTCTGTTTCTTCCTTCTGCTTGGTATGCCTTTTATTTCTTTGTCTTGCCTTATTGCACTGTCTGGAACTTGCAGCATTATGGACGAAGGAGAGTGGTGAGAGTGGACATTATTACCTTGCTGCTCATCTTGGGGGAAAGCACTGAGTCCTCCACCGTTAAGTATGATTTTTACAAAATAGGCTTTTTTTTTAAGAGAAGTTTTAGGTTCACAGAAAAATTGAGTGGAAAGTACAGAGATTTCCCCTATACTCCTTGCCCCCACTCATGCATAGCCTCCCCTATTATAAACATAAATATGATTTTAGCTGTAGGTTTTTTGTAGATGGTTTTTATCAAGTTGAGGAAGTTTCCCCTATTCCTAGTTTGCTGAGAATTTTTAGCATGAGTAAGTGCTGGATTTTGCCCAATTTTTAGAACATTTCTATCACATATCAGTTTGTCGTTAGTCCTTGCTTTCCTGCCCGGCCCAGGCAACCCCTCATCTCCTTTCTGTCTCTATAGATTTGCCTTCTCTGAATCTTTTGTAGAAGTGGAATCATATAATATGTAGTCTTTTGTGCCTGGTGTAGTGTTTTGGAAGTTCATTAATATTAGCATACGTCAATTGTTTGTTCTTTTTATTGTTGAATAATATTCCATTGGATGGTCATCACTTGATGGACATTTAGATTATTTCCAATATAGCATATAATCTTTTGTATTTCTGAAGTGTCCACTGTAATTTCTCCTCTTTCCTTTCTGATTTCATTTATTTGAGCCTTCTCTCTTTTTTTCTTAGTGAGCCTGGTTAACGGTTTGTCAATTTTGTTTATCTTTTTAAAGAACTATTTCTTAGTTTCATTGATTTTTTTCTGTTGTTTTTTTAGTCTCTATTTCATTTATTTCTGCTCTGATTTTTATTATTTCCTTCCTTCTACTGATTTTGGGCTTTATTTGTTCTTCTTTTCCCAGTTCCTTTAGGTGCACTGTTAGATTATTTGAGATTTTTCTTGTTTGTTGAGGTAGGCCTGTATTGTTGTAAACTTCCCTCTTAGAACTGCTTTTGCTGTATCCCATAGATTTTGGCATGTCATATTTTCATTTTTATTTGTCCCAGGTATTTTTTGATTTCTCCTTTGATTTTTTCGTTGACCCAGTCGTTGTTCAGTAGAATTTTGTTTAATCTCCACGTATTTGTGGCTCTTCTGATTTTCTTGCTGTAGTTGATCTCTAGTTTCATATCACTGTGGTCCAAAAAGATGCTTCGTATTATTTCGATCTTCTTAAATTTATTGTTTTGTGGCCTAACATGTGATCTATCCTGGAGAATGTTCAGTGTGCATTTGAAAAGAATGTGTATTCTGCGGTTTTTGGATGGAACGTTCTGTATATATCAGCTAAGTCCATCGGTGTCATTTAAGGCCAGTGTTTCCTTATTGATCTTCTGTTTGGATGATCTATCTATTGGTGTAAGTGGAGTGTAAAACTCCCCTACTCTTATTGTATTTCTGTTTCTCCTTTTTTTGTCTGTTAATAATTGCTTTTTATATTTAGGAGTTCCTATGTTGGGTGCGTAGATAATTACAAGGGTTGTAGCCTCTTGTTGGATGGTTCCCTTTGTCATTATGTAGTGCCCTTCTTTGTCTCTTGTTACAGTTTTTGTTTTAAAGTCTATTTTGTCTGATATAAGTATTGCTACCCCTGCTTTCTTTTCTTTGCCATTTGCATGGAATATCTTTTTCCATCTTTCACTTTCAGTTTGTGAGTGACTTTAGGTCTGAAGTGTGTCTCTTGTATGCAGCATATATATATGGGTCTTGTTTTTTTATCCAATTAACCACTCTCTGCCTTTTGATTGGAGCATTTAGTCCATTGACATTTAAAGTAGCTGTTGATAAGTATGTACTTATTGCCATTTTGTTACTTTTTTTCTGGGTGTTTTAGTAGTTTCCCCTATTCCTTTCTTCTTCTCTTGCTCTCTTCCCTTGTGGTTTAATGGCTTTCTTTAGTGTTATGTTTGGGTTCCTTTCTCTTAATTTTTTGTGTATTTGTTATAGGTTTCTGGTTTGTGATTACTGTGAGGTCCATATATAATAACCTACGTATATCATGATCTGTATTAAGTTGGTCTCTTTAGTTTGACCTCTTGCTAAAAGCTCTACTCTTTTACTCCGCTTCTCCTACATTTTGTGTTTTTGATATCATATTTAACCTCTTTTTTTTCTTTTTTTGGTGAGTAAGATTTGTTTTAAGCTAACATCTGTTGCCAGTCTTCCTCTCTTTTTTTTTTCTGCTTGAGGGAGATTAGCCCTGAGCTAACATCTATGCCACTCTTCCTCCGTTTTGTGTGTGGGATGCTGCCACAGCGTGGCTTGCCAGGTGGTGTAGGTCTGCACCCGGGATCTGAACCCGCAAACCTGGGCTGCCGAAGTGGAGCACGCTGGACTCAACCACTACAGCATAGGGCCGTCCCCTCTAACCTCTTCTTTGTGTGTGTGTGTATCTGTTACCCTTTTATGATGGAAATAGGTAATTTTAGTACTTTTGTCTTTTGACCTTCATATTAGCTTCATAGGTGGTTGATCTGCTACCTTTACTGTATATTTACCTTTACCAGTGATTGTATTTTTTTTGATAGTTTTCTTATTCCTATTTGTGGTCTTCTCTTTTCCACTTAAATAACTCCCTTTAGCATTTCTTGTAAGGCTAGTTTCTTGGTGATAAACTCCTTTAGTTTTTGCTTGCCTGGGAAACTCTTTATCTCTCTTTCCATCCTGAATGATAACCTTGCTAGGTAAAGTATTCTTGGCTGTAAGTTTTTTCCTTTCAGCACTTTAAATATATCATGCCGCTCCATTCTAGCCTGTAAGGTTTCTGCTGAGAAGTCAGCTGGTAGCCTTATGGGGTTTCCTTTGTATGTCATTTGTTGCCTTTCTCTTGTGGCTTTTAGGATTCTCTCTTTATCTTTAATTCTTGACATTTTAATTATGATGTGTTTTGGTGTAGGCCTCTTTGGGTTTATCTTGTTTGGTGCTCTCTGTGTTTTCTATACCTGGATGTCTGTTTCATTCCTTAGGAAAGTTTTCAGCTTTATTTCTCTCTCCCTTTCTCTTTCTCTTCTCCTTCTTGGACACCTATAATATGGGTGTTAGTGCGCTCGATGTTGTCCCAGAAGTCTCTTTGACTGTCCTCGTTCTTTTTAATTCTTTTTTCTTCTGTCTGTTCAGCTTGGGTGATTTCCTCTAGTCTTTCTTCCAACTCGCTGATCCATTCTTCTGTATCATCTACTCTGCTTTTGAGTCCCTCTAGTGAAGTTTTTATTTCCGGTGTTGTATTTCCTTCAGGGAAAGATTTGTTCCTTAAGATTGCTCCTGGCGGGCTAGAAGGTAGCTTTTTTTCTCCCCAGAAAGGAGTTTCTGCCTTTTCCACCTCTGTCAACAGTGTCCCTTCTTGTGGGGGGTTCTTTTTATCTAGTTTTCAGTTCTCTCTCAGGGGTAATTGTTCCAAGAGTACTTGTAAATTTTTTGTGTCCCTTGGAGGAGGTGAGTTCAGAGTCCACCTATGCTGCCATCTTGACCTAACTCTCTGTTTTTGAAATCAGGTAATGTCAGTCCTCTCACATTGTATTTCTTTTTCAAACATTTTTTTGGCATTTCCATGTGAACTTTAGAATCAGATTATGAATTTGTACAAAAAAGCCTGCTAAAATTTTGATAGTGATTGTGTTCAATCTGTATATCAGTTTGGGGAGAATTACCGTCTTACCAATATCGAGTCTTCCAGTCCATGAACGTGGTATATCTTTCCATTTGTTTAGCTCTTCTTTTAATTTTTCTCATAATGTGTTATAGTTTTTACTGTACAGGTCTTGAACTACTTTCTTAAATTTTTTCTTAAGTATTTTCTTATTTTGATGTTTTTCTGAGTGGAATTATTTTCTTTGAGTTTCTCTTGGTGTTATTGTACTATCTGTGCAGCCCTTGTTGGGCATATCTGCTTACAACCACCAAATGTGACCCTAGTGAACACTGTCCTTCTCAGCAGTTCTTGTGTGATCTTGCAGAAGAACCACCGTAACCAGACTAATTGGAATGCAGGCTGCTTCAACTGTGAGAAAAGCTGGAATTCTGAAAGGACATGCTGTGATAGAGCTTTTGCATACGTCACCCCAACTTGAGTGGGTTCAGCTACAGACGCCTGAAGATCGAATCTAGGAATCTAGACTATTGTTATGATGAAGTCAGATGTTAAAAACCCAGAGTTTATAAGTCACATAAAGCAGTGTTAGCATGTGTTGTAGGCTCAGTGACCATTTTTTCTCGTAAATTGTGTGAATATATGTGAACATGTATGAAGCTTTAAATCTCAAATGCGTCATCCCCAGGTAGATGTGACTGGCCACCTTAGGCCAAGTTATGAAGTGAACAGACTTTGACTTGTGGCCCACTGCTCCCTTTCTTCCCCTAGGCAAAAAGCCCCTCTACTCTAATTGTCCTGCACTCACCTCTCTAAAAGAAAAGCCTAAAACGTCTAATATACTCAACTTTGTGGACTGTTGAGCCAATTAGACTTTGGTATAAATGCATTTAGCTTGGTGTTTATATTTTTGAGTTTCATGAAGTGAGGAAATGCTCTCATCTTTTAAGGGAATGTCAGGTAGTAAGGAATAGTGAAACTGGAGGTGGTGGTTGGGGAGGGCAGGAAGCCCCACATCACCCAAGACTCACCTGAAGGTGTGCCTGTAGGAGTGCTTGTGTGCTCAGAGGGGACATTGGGAGGACAGTTCACTTGTTAAGAGCCCTGGCTGACACTTGCCTGCTACGTTTCTTCAGAAGCCGCTGGTGGGGGGCGGGTGAGAAGTCTTTCCTGGCCTCCCTCTTCTCCTGACACGGGCGCTTAGCTTGCTGTGCCAGGGCACGCCTGGGAGGCCCTGCCTTCATACTGCTCTCCTGCCTCTGCTCCCATCTTTCCTACCTGGTCTTAGCTGTGTCATGTGGTGTTTTTACAGTGGAGGGGGCAGCTCCTTTGTTAGAGATGTTGCTCTGTGTGGACTACTGTCAGGTTGGTACTCTGTTCAGGTGTCCCAGTTGGTGCCGGTCCTGGGTAGAGCCACTTGGGACCTGAGATGCCTCATGTTTTCATTTTACTTAAAGAAGACGAATTCAAGTCTTTGGTGGCATTTGTAAACTCTAATGCAGTAGTGTGTTCTTTTCTAAGAGTGTTATTTTTGCCTCTGAAGTTTTTTAAAAAATATGGATTATGGCTTTCTAGGGACTGGTTTTCATTTACCAACTGTTTTCTATAATTCTGCATGCATTTCTTTAAGAAATATCTTTGAAAGAGGAAACACAATAGAGATATTTCAAGGTTGAATGCTATTCATTTTTCTGATTTTATTTTGTTTTGATTTCAGGAGAAACTGGTTCTTCGACAGCAGCTGAATGAAGCGAAGCAGCAGCTCCTGCAGCAGGCAGAGTATTGTACGGAGATGGGAGCAGCAGCCTGTACTCTTTTGTGGGGTGTCTCCAGTAGCGAGGAGGTCGTCAAAGCCATTCTAGGAGGGGTGAGTACGACCAGTGGGCTGTCTGGGTATTGTTGATTAGCGCTATGTGACTGAGAGAGTCCAGCGCAGCTATGAGGGTGCTTACAGGCTAAGTCCATTTCTTTTGTTCATTCGTCACTGGTTTTGGAACACCAACTGTGTAGGGTCCATTGTAACCCGGTACTCTGGAGTATGTGAAGTGAATGAAATAAGATCCCTTCTCTCCTGGAGTCTGTGTGGTGTTTGTGGAGATGATACCACTTCAGTCTTATTACTTGACATTTACATGTATTTAACAAAGTTTAGAGTGCTTTGCCTATGTTAATTCCGTGGGTAATGTAATATTTAATTTATTGAATGTTATGTTATTTAACATACGTACGTTAATAGTGCACACACATGCACATGATGGAATTTCACCGAGGAAGAGAGATCTGAAATGAGCCTTGATTAACTTGTATGGGTGGCAGTGGCAGAAAAGGAGGAAGGTGGCTCAAGAGGAGGGAAACAGTGTAATCAAAGGCAGAGAGCGCGAAGTCCCAGGTTGGTTTTAGGCACAGCGTGTGGGTCAGCTGACACAGTGTGTGAAGGGTCAAGTGGGAAAGTCGGGGAAATAAGGCATAAAAGGTAGGATGGAATGTGATTTTGGATGACCTTAAATGTCAGGTTGATGATGGATTCCTGAAGGATTTTTGAGTAAAAGAGTGATAGGACAAGAGAACAATTGTGCAGAGATGAACCTGACAGAGAGGATAGGTAGAAGGTGGGGTTGTGGGTATGGAGACTAGACAGGAAGACTCATTGGAAGGCCATCCCAGTGGCTCAGGCTGGAGTGAGTTCAGCAGGCCCCTGATATGATAGGGGGGATGGGAAGGGAGGAGAGCCATGGTGATTGAGGCAAGTGTCGTGACAGGGCAGACTCAACAGCTGAGAGCGAGAGGAGCTGAGGAGGAGGATGGTGGGTTGACTCTGGGAGAATGCTGTGGTCATGAATGGGAGTAGAAGTCAAGAGGAGGATGTTTTGTGAGAGGCCAATAATAAATCACTTATCACTTACAGAAATAAAAACTGTGTGACTTTAGGTGGAGAGATTAAATACATTTTAAAATTTATTGAACTTATTGAGGTATAATTTATATACCAGAAAATTCATCCTTTTGCAAGTGTACAATTTAGTGGTTTTTAGCTAATTTCCAGAGTTGTGTAATCGTCACCACAATCCAGTCTTAGAACATTTATATCACCCCACGAAGTTCCCTTGTGCCATTTGTAAATGCATTGGTTTTAAAATTACTCCTTAGAATCCTAGCACCCCCAAGGAAGGGCTTCAAAGGTTCTGCAAACTCGGAAGTACTGTTTGCCACATAATGAAGATTTAAACTGCCAGATGAGCCTGTTCACTATCTTTATCTCTTCTACATGTTGAGATTTCAGTTCAGATCTTATTTGAAAAGCAGTTCTGTCAAAGGTTTGAAAACCTCTGGTTTCATGCCTAGAACAGAGAACATATTTTCCTAGTATATTTCTAGTATATTTTTGGATGAGTTCATCCCAGTACTTCCATCATTGTGTAAATCTGAGCTGTTTCCTATATATATATATATATTTATTTATTTTACTCTTTCCATCATCAGTCTTCAGTCTTCTGCATACCTCAAACTTCTTTTTTCTGATCTTTTTGATTGAATCTTTTAATGAAAGAATAGACTTGAAAATATTGTTACTGTAGTTAAAACCAGAGTGTGTCTTCTGTGTTGTGCACTTTTAAAACGTTTTCATGCTGGTATCTGTGAAAGAGTCTGGTATTTTCCTTTCCAAACTTTCAGGATAAAGCTTTGAAGTTTTTCAGCATCACTGGTCAAACAATGGAGAGTTTTGTGAAGTCACTGGACGGGGATGTCAAGGAGCTTGATTCTGACGAAAACCAGTTTGTTTTTGCTCTGGCCGGAATCGTAACAAGTGAGTAATTCTTTTCAAACGTAGTGACTGTTGGAAGGGTGTTCTAGAGCGGTGACTCCAGTCAGGGGTGTGTGTGCATAAATCTGTCAGGAACGTTTTCAAATCTTGTGTGATTCTTACCCTGGAAATCTGACTCAGTAGCGCAGGGATAGGTACCAGGGGTGTATTGCGGACCATCACCGCAGGCGACTCTGGTAACCATCCGTAAGAACGATTGATCTTAGGAACCAGGGTGAGGTGCATGTTCTCTTCAGTTCTGTACCCCAACAGAAGTCAAAACACAACTGTAAGTTTAGCTCCTTGTTATTTGGAATCGTCATCGTTTTACTAATGTCTAGCTTGAGTAAAGGCCCTAAGTTGAGCTTAAGCTAAGCCCTTGCTGTTGTTTTGGTACAACAGTTAAAGAATTCCAAAAACCTCAATTGTCTCTTTAGTAAATTTCTCCCAAAGATTATAGATAGAGTTATGATAGAATTCTATGGCAAAACTACTGTCGAGGATAAAGCCAAATGGTTAAATGATAACTGATAGCCTAGCGTAGTAGGGGGTGGTCTGTACTAGTGAGTGTTAAGTCTCTTTGTTCTGAAGTCAGTGAAATAGTTCAGTATATTGCTATGGCTTATTTTTTACATTGCTCTTTCATCTCTGCTGTGTCCTATACCACCCTTAGGGCAAGGCTCTGCTATTAAAGAGAAAGGAAATTTTATCATGGCATTATCCTTCCTCTACTGCAATCCTAATGAAATAGATCCTGTGTAGACAGTTTCTTCATAATCCCTTAAAAGTTGATGATACTTCTGGGGTAGGTGTTGAGACTCAGAGGGTCTCTACAGCGGCCCTCATTTAGCCAGCGCTTTAATCAACCCCAGCACGGCATTATGTGCTTCCATCATAGCGCCTGCAGCGAGAGGAGGCTTGCTTTGCTCTACCGTTTACAAGTGTTTTAAGGTCTTTTTTTTTTTAAAAGAAGTCTGCAAATTTGATGATTAGATTTTCTGCTATTTGCAGGTGACCCCAAAGGTCTGTGACATATGTGATTTGTCGTTCTGCTGGGTTGTGAATTTGAACTGCCTGAGTTGCTGGCTGGTGTGTAGCGGGGAGGCAGTTGGCCAGTGGGTGAACCGGCCTGTTGCCCAGCATACAGGCTCAGCTTACCTTTGTGTTTCCCTGCTTGGAGTAGCTCACATAGGAACTCTCACCAAGACTTGGAAAGTGGCACTTACGTTTTTCACTTACACGCTGATGAACTTTACTGGAAAGATTACATACTATGGTGGTGTTTTATTAAAGTGCTGCTTTGCAGACATCTCGGGGCTTATGCATCTCACATACCAAGACTCTGTTCTATGAGGAGTAGGCAGTATAGCAGAGACCTTGGGTTAGCTGTCAAACAGATCTTCTGCCTTCTGAAACAAGGATTCTTATTTTAAATTTACATACAGTAAACTCACCCATTACGGTTTTTTTTCTCACCTTTTTACAGTTCTATGAGTTTTGACAAATGCGTATAGTCATGTAACCACTCAGATTAAGAACAGTTCCATTACTTCCCCCAATACTCCCCCCATCGTCCTCATCACCTCTTTCTTTTTTTTTAAATTTTTTATTGAGTTCATAATAGTTTACATCATTGTGAAATTTTGTTTGTACATTATTCCTTGACTGTCACCGCATAAGTGCTCCCCTTCACCCCCTGTGCCCATCCCCCACCCCCTTCCCCTGGTAACCACCAAAATGTTTTCTTTGTCCATGTGTTTGTTCATATTCCACATATGAGTGACATCATCTGGTGTTTGTCTTTCTCAGTCTGGCTTTTTCGCTTGGCATAATTCCCTCCAGGTCCATCCACATTGTTGCAAATGGGATGATTTTGTCTTTTTTTGTGGCTGAGTAGTATTCCATTGTATATATCCACCACATCTTCTTTATCCAATCATCAGTTGACGGGCACTTGGATTGTTTCCATGTCTTGGCTATTGTGAATGGTGCTGCAATGAACGTAGGGCTACATATGTTACTTTTGATTGTTGATTTCAAGTTGTTTGGGTAGATACCCAGTAGTGGGATAGTTGGGTCATATGGTAGTCCTATTTTTAGTTTTTTGAGGAATCTCCCTGCTGTTTTCTGTAGTGGCTGCACCAGTTTGCATTCCCACCAGCAGTGTATGAGAGTTCCCTTTTCTCCACATCCTCTCCAACATTTGTTATTTTTAGTCTGAGTGATTATAGCCATTTTAACAGATGTAAGGTGGTATCTTAGTGTAGTTTTGATTTGCATTTCCCTGAGGATTAGTGATGTTGAACATCTTTTCATGTGCTTATTGGCCATCTGTGTATCTTGTTTGGAAAAATGTCTGCTCACATCCTCTGCCCATGTTTTGATCGAGCTGTTTGTTTTTTTGTTGTTGAGTTGTGTGAGTTCTTTATATATTATGGAGATTAACTCCTTGTTGGATATATGATTTGCAAATATTTTCTCCCAGTTGATGGGTTGTCTCTTTGTTTTGATCCTAGTTTCTTTTGCCTTCCAGAAGCTCTTTAGTCTAATGAAGTCCCACTTGTTTATTTTTTCTTTTATTTCCCTTGTGAAACGAAAAGCTGAGAAGACATGGTATTTGAAAAGATCCTTTTAAGTTCCATGTCAAAGAGTATTCTACCTATATTATCTTCCAGGAGTTTTAGGGTTTCAGGACTTATCTTCAGGTCTTTGATCTATTTTGAGTTTATTTTTGTGTATGATGTGAGATAATGGTCTACTTTCATTCTTTTGCAGGTGGCTGTCCAGTTTTCCCAACACCATTTATTGAAGAGACTGTCTTTTCTCCATTGTATGTTCTCAGCTCCTTTGTCGAAGATTAGCTGTCCATAGATGTGCGGTTTTATTTCTGGGCTTTCACTTCTGTTCCATTGATCTGTGTGCCTGTTTTTGTACCAGTGCCATGCTGTTTTGATCACTATGGATTTGTAGTACGTTTTGAAGTCAGGGATTATGATGCCTCTAGCTTTGTTCTTTTTTCTCAGGATTGCGTTAGCAATTTGGGGTTTTTGGTTGCTCCATATGAATTTTAGGATACTTTGTTCTATTTCTGTGAAGAATGTTGTTGGGGTTCTGATTGGGATTGCATTGAATCTGTAGATTGCTTTGAGTAGTATGGCCATTTTATGTTTATTCTTCCAATCCATGTGCATGGAATCTCTTTCCATCTCTTTGTGTCATCATCTGTTTCTTTCAGTAAGGTCTTATAGTTCTCATTGTATAAGTCCTTCACCTCCTTGGTTAAATTTATTCCTATATATTTTATTCTTTTTGTTGTGATTGCAAATGGAATTGTATTCTTGAGTTCTCTTTCTGTAAGTTCGTTATTAGAGTATAGAAATGCAACTGACTTTTGTAAGTTGATTTTGTACCCTGCAACTTTACTGTAGTTGTTAATTATTTCTGATAGTTTTCTGATGGATTCTTTAGGGTTTTCTGTAAACAAGATTGTGTCATCTGCAAACAGCGTGAGTTTCACTTCTTCACTCCCTATTTGGATTCCTTTTATTCCTTTCTCTTGCCTAATTGCTGTGGTCAAAACTTCCAGTACTATGTTGAATAAGAGTGGTGATAGTGGGCACCCTTGTCTCGTTCCTGTTCTCAGGGGGATGGCGCTCAGTTTTTGCCCATTGAGTATGATGTTGGCTGTGGGTTTGTCCTATATGGCCTTTATTATGTTGAGGTAACTTCCTTCTATCCCCATTTTGTTAAGAGTTTTTCTCATAAATCGTTGTTGGATCTTGTCAAATGCTTTGTCTGCATCTATTGAGATGATCATGTGGTTTTTATTCCTCATTTTGTTGATGTGGTGTATCACTGATTGATTTGCGGATGTTGAACCATCCCTGTGTCCCTAGTATAAATCCCACTTGATCATGATATATGATTGTTTTGATGTATTGCCAAATTCAAGTTGCCAGTATTTTGTTGAGGATTTTTCCATCTATGTTCATCAGCGGTAGCGGCCTGTGGTTTTCCTTTTTGTGTTATCCTCATCAGGCTTTGGTATCAGAATGATGTTGACCTCATAGAATGTGTTACGAAGTGTTCCATCTTCCCAAAGTTTCTGGAGTATCTTGAGAAGGATAGATATTAAATCCTCTCTGAAAGTTTGGTAGAATTCTCCAGGGAAGCCATCTGGTTCTGGGCTTTTATTTTTTAGAATGCTTTTCATTACTGTTTCAGGCTCTTTACTTGTGATTGGTTTTTTCAGATTGTCTATCTCTTCTTGATTCAGCTTTGGGAGGTTGTAAGAGTCTAAGAATTTATCCATTTCCTGTACATTGTCCATTTTGTTGACATATAGTGTTTCATAGTATTCTCTTAGAATCCGTTGTCTTTCTCTGGTATCCATTGTTGTTTCTCCTCTTTCATTTCTAATTTTTTTTTTATCTCCCCAAATCCCCCTGGTACATAGTTGTATATCTTAGTTGCAGGTCCCTCTAGTTGTGGCATGTGGGACACTGCCTCAGCATGGCCTGATGAGCGGTACCATGTCCGTGCCCAGGATCTGAACCAGTGAAACCTTGTGCCACCTCAGCTGAGCATGTGAACTTAACCACTCGGCCATGGGGCCGGACCCTCTAATTTTATTTATCTGAGCTTTCTCTCTTCTTTTCTTTGTAAGTGTGGCTACGGGTTTGTTAATTTTGTTTATTTTCTCAGAGAACCAGCTCTTTGTTTCATTGATCCTTTCTACTGCCTTTTTTGTTTCAATAGCATTTATTTCTGCTCTGATTTTTATTATTTCTCTCCTTCTGTTGACTTTGGGCTTTGTTCTTCTTTTTCTAATTTAGTCAGGTATAGTTTGAGATTGCTTATTTGGGATTTTTCTTGTTTGTTAAAGTGAGCCTGTATTGCAATGAATTCCCCTCTTTTTTTTTTTAAGGATTGGCACTTGAGGTAACAACTGTTGCCAATCTTATTCTTTTTCTTTTCTTCTCCCCAAAGCCCCCAGTACATAGTTGTATATTTTAGTTGTGAGTGCCTCTGGTGGTGCTATATGGGACGCTGCTATGGTGTGGCCTGATGAGTGGTGCCACATCTGCACCTGGCATCCGAACCGGCGAAACCCTGGGCCACTGAAGCGGAGCACGTGAACTTAACCTCTTGGCCACAGGGCTGACCCTGAATTTCCCTCTTAATACGGCTTTTGCTGCATCCCATATGAGTTGGTATGGTATGTATTCATTTTAATTTGTCTCCAGATATTTTTTGATTTCTCCTTTCATTTCTTCAATTATCCATTGGTGGTTCACTAGCATGTTGTTTAGTCTCCACACCTTTGTCCCTTTCTCAGCTTTCTTCTTCTAACTAATTTCTAGCCTTCATAGCATTGTGATTGGAAAAGATGCTTGTTATTATTTCAGTATTCTTAAATTTATTGAGGCTTGCCTCGTTTCGCAACATATGATCTGTCCTTGAGAATGTTCCGTGTGTACTTGAGAGGAATATGTATTCTGCTGTTTTTGGATGGAGTGTTCGATATATACCTATTAAGTCCAACTGGTCAAGCTTTTCACTTAATCCTACTGTTTCCTCATTGACTTTCTGTCTGGATGATCTATCCATTGATGTGAGTGGAGTGTTGAGGTCCCCTACTATTATTGTGTTATTATTAATATCTTATTTTAGGTTTGTTAATACTTGCTTTATGTACTTTGGGGCTCCTGTGTTGGGTGTACAGATATGTATGTGTTATTTCTTCCTGATGGCATGTCCCTTTAATCCTGTGTACTGCCCCTCTTTGTCTCTCTTTACGTGTCTTGTCTTAAAGTCCACTTTGTCTAAGTATTGTGACACCTGCTTTGTTTTGTTTGCCATTAGCTTGGAGTTTGGTCTTCCATCCTTTCACTCTGAGGCTGTGTTTGTCTTTGGAGCTGAGATGTGTTTCCTGGAGGCAGCATATTGTTGGATCTTGTTCTTTAATCCATCTCGCCACTCTGTGTCTTTTTATTGGAGAATTCAATCCATTTACATTTAGGGTGATTATCAATTTGTGAGGGGCTTAATGCTGCCATTTTATCACTCTCTTCCTTGTTCTACTGCATTTCCTTTGTTTTTCGTTCTGTGTAGTTTGGTCTACCCATTGAGTTATGTAGTTTTTTATGTTGTGTTTGTTTTCTCCTTATTTATTATTTGTGTCTCTGTTCTCCTTTTTTGTTTAGTGGTTACCATGAGGTTTATATTCAGAATCTCATAGAGAAGATAGTCTGTTTTCTGATGGCCTCTTATTTCCTTAGTCTAAACTGATTCCTTTTCTCTTCCCCTCCTAAGTTGTTTTTCTCACATCTTATTCCATCTTGTGTTCTGAGTTTGTGGTTAAAATGACAAGATTATCTTTGTTTGTGGTGTTTTCCTTCCCTTTGTCTTTGATGCTGTACTTGAGTATTTGCTAACATGTTCTGATGTATAGCTACAATTTTCTGATTTTGTCTACTTATTTATCTCCTTACTCCGTGCTTTCTAACCCCTTTCTCCCTTTTTTTTTTCCAGGTATGGGGGCCTTCGTGAGGATTTATTGTAGGGGGGTCTTGTGGATACAAACTCCCTTAACTTTTGTTTATCTGAGAAAGTTTTTATTTCTCCATCATATCTGAAGGATATTTTTGCTGGATAGAGTATTTTTGGCTGAAAGTTTTTATCCTTCAAAGATTTTAGTATGTCATTCCAGTCTTGGTTTCTGCAGAGGAATCCCATGAAAGCCTGATAGGGGTTCCTTTGTAGGTTATTTTCTTCTTCCTTGCTGCCCTTAGTACTTTTTCTTTGTCATTTACTTTTGCCAGTTTCACTACTGTATGCTTTGCAGTAGGTCTTTTTACATCGACATATTTAGGAGATCTGGTAGCTTCTTCCATGTCGATTTCCATCTCTTTCCCTAGGTTTGGGAAGTTCTCCACTATTATTTCTGTGAACAGACTTTCTGCTCCATTCTCCTCTTTTCCTTCTGGAATACCTATAATTCTTAAGGTGCGTTTCCTAATTGAATTGGATATTTCTTGGAGACTTTCTTCATTTCTTTTTAGTCTTAGTTCTCTTTCCTCCTCTGTCTGGAGTATTTCAACATGTCTGTCTTCGATTATGCCGATATGCTCCTCTATGATGTCCGCTTGAGTGTTCAGGGAATCCATATTCTGTTTTATCTCTTCCACTGTGTCTTTTATCTCCAGTATTTCTGATTGATTTTTATTTATGGTTTCAATCTCTTTTGTGAAGTAGCTCCTGAACTTGTTGAATTGTTTCTCTACATTCTCTTTTAACTCATTGAGTTTTCTGATGATAGCTGTTTTGAATTCACTGTCATTTAGATTACATATTTCTGTGTCCTCAGGACTGATTTCTGTATACTTGTCATTTTCTCTCTGGTCTGGAGATTTAATATAATTTTTGATATTGCTAGAGGGGGTGGCTCTGTTTTTGTGCATTGTGATGGTATTTGGTTGCAGTTACCACCTATTGCCACTGTGTGGGGGTCTAGAGCAAATATTCTGAGTCCTCTGCATTCTGCTGGGATCCCAGGCACTGGAGCCAGTGCTGGGCAGGGTGGGTGGAGGTACGCTTTCTCTTGTGTGCTCTCAGGGTTTTCTTGCTCTGCTCTCACTATCTGCTCTCCTGGGGTGTTGGCTTGCTGAGGTCACCCCCCATGATAGCTTTCTCCCTGGTAGAGGGCTTCCCTCTATGCTGCGAGGGCCCTCAGGGATCTTTGACATTCCTGTGAACAAACATCCCCTCCCACCTTCCTTCCCTCTCGGTGGCTGCCCGGGGTCCCAGATCACAGTCTTTTGGGGAGGGACCAAAGTTTTCTCCTACCCCATTCCACCTCCTCCGAGGGGGACTCCAGCCTCTCTGCCCTCTGTCATGTGGCTGCATGGGTCTCTCAGACGTTTTTTTGTGTTGTGTTTGGATGTCCTCTGCTGGAGTGTGAATGTCTTTTTTGTTGTGTCGTGGAGGGGAGGGATTGCCAGGGAAGCTCACTCCGCCATGTTGCTGACGTCACTTCCTCACCATCCCCTTCTTTTGTAGTCAACCCCTCGGCCCACCGTCAGCCCCAGGCAACTGCTGATCTGGCAGTTTGTTAAAACTTTTAGCTGAGTTTTTCATGCTAGCTTGTGTGGCATCCAGTGTCTGCTCCAGGTGAGCAAGTGCTTGCTTCACATCTCGCCTTGGAACATCTGCCTTTTCTTATTTTTCCTATTAGTTGGTTGATCTTTGCATTCAATTCTGTGATGTGTTCAAGATAAGCTGTGATTATGTGAATTATCTCCCCCACTTTTTTTTTTTTTTGGTGAGGAAGATTGGTCCTGAGATAATGTCTGTGCCAGTCTTCCTCTATTTTGTATGTGGGACACTGCCACAGCATGACTTGATGAGCTGTGCATAGGTCTGCACCCGGGGTCCAGACCCATGAAGCCTGGGCTGCTGAAGTGGAGCGCATGAACTCTGTGCAACCCAACCAGCCCCTGGAGGTGCAGCTCTTTTCAGTTTACTGTATCTCAGGCAAAAACTAGAAGTCAAGGATTTGTTTAAACATTGAAATTGTTAAATTTCTTTTTTTTGTTTTTAAGATTTTTAAATTTTTCCTTTTTCTCCCCAAAGCACCTCCCCTCACCCCCGGTACCTAGTTGCATATTTTTAGTTGTGAGTCCTTCGAGTTGTGGCATGTGGGATGCCGCCTCAGCGTGGCTTGATGAGTGGTGCCACGTCTGCACCCAGGATCTGAACCGACGAAACCCTGGACCGCCAAAGCGTAATGCGTAAATTTAACCACTCGGCCACAGGGCCGCCCCTGAAATTGTTAAATTTCTTACTCATCCATAGTCACTGTTCTTAATAATAGATTAGTATAGTAAAAGGGTCTGGACTTTTTAGGCCCAGCTAGTCCACTCCCCAGGATGTAATTCTCTGGACTTTATTTTCCTTACCTGAGAAGGGGAATAGTAATACCTGCTCTAATTACCTTACACATTGTTGTGAATATTCTACTGGACTACGGTAGGTGACAGCACATTGTAACCCCAGGTGCTGTTCAACAGGCCAATGTGATCGTTTTCAGTGACTTCTATGACAGGAAAAATTTAGAACGTAGAGAGGAGGGCAGGTTGTCATCACCATCCTGTGTATCTAGAACGTGGAGAGGAGGGCAGGTTGTCATCATGGTCCTGCGTATCTAGAACGTGGAGAAGAGGGCGGAGTGTCATCACAGTCCTACAAACCTAGAACGTAGAGGGCAGATTATATCACAGTCCTGTGGAGATTAACTTGCTTAGCTTGCACGTGGAGAACTTACTTTTCTAACTACTTTTTCTGCTTTTTGATTATTTGGAAGTCATAATTGTACTCCTTGACTCTTAATTCTGAGTTTATTCATTCGAACAATGTTAGATAGTGATTATAGAATCAAGATTACTTTTTGATTATTGATAATTTATGGGCAGGACTGGAGCAGCTTATCTTTCATGGATGTAATAGTTGCACAAAGTTGATGGCAGAACACTCTTGTGTTGGTGACAATCACTTCTCTTGCCTGCCCCCCAATTATTCTGTTTCCTGTTCCCCTCTTCCACATACTCACACCAACACAGGGAAGCAGTGTGGTGTGTGGGAAAGAAGACAGGGTGGGAATTGAGGCCCAGTGTCCAGCTCTGCTTCCACCACCAACTGGCCCTGTCTTCTTGTGTCTGTGGCCCTCAGTTTCATCTTTTGAGAAAAGAGTCTTAGACCCCACATGATGATTAAGGTCTGCCCTGGCCCTCGACTGGTGTGGCTCTTCATGTGGAAGAATAGGTGCCAGTTCTGTACCTTGACCTATAGGTGGTCTCGTGTCACCTAGTCCGAGTCTGGAGTGAAGAGTCAGTGGCCAGGCATTTGGATGGTTTCCACTCTTTGGCTATTACGGATAATGTTGCTGTGAACATTTGTGTGCAAGTTTCTATGTGAACATGTGTTTTCGGTTCTCTTGGGCATATACCTAGGAGTGGAATTGCTGGGTCATGTGATGTTTAACTATTTGAGGAACTGCCAGACTGTTTTTCATAGCAGCTGTATCACTTTCCATTCTGGTGGCTGCTTTTTCCTGTGTCTTCAGAACAGTCCGTCTTTCTCTGTGTGTGTCTGTATCTTTGTCGTTGTTGGAGGTGGTTCGTTCTTTGAGCTCTAGGCGAGATCATCAGGGACTGTCTGGGTCTCCATCACTGTTGTTGGACCTCATCAAAGGCAAGGTTAGCTTGTAGAGAGCTGATTTTCAGTTTAGCATTTAGAAAGATTTATGATAATCTGGGATATTAGAGGTAATTGTTGAGAGATATTTTGAGGTCACTGAAGGCTGTTTTGGTTTCTGTGTTCCATGGGCACAGTTCTGACATGTTTGATTTAGTCTAGTCTTACAGAAGTCTTGCTAATTCAGAAAAATTTGGTATCTGTTATCTGCAATATCCAGTTGATCACAGAAGTTCTCTTAATTGTCTCTTAGTGGTTGGTCTTGGGTGACTTTGGATATGTTGTAATCTTCCTTAGATAATTCCCTTCCTTCAGTTGACTGAGTCTGGCCTAGATAATGAGCTGTTGTTTTGTGGAATTGAAATGTTTCTTTAGAAGTTCATGTCCCTTTTTAGCTAGCTCAGCAAGGAGAAAACATAGTCAGCTTCAGAGTTTTCCAGATCAATGGAACGTGAGGAGATTATGTACCTATTGGATCAGAAGGACCTCACAATGGCTCCTGTATCCTTGACATCTGGCATTAAGACCCAAGAGAAGTAGGATGGAATTTCACTGAATTCCATATGTAACTTTCTGGGTGAATTGTTGATTTTACTAGGTGAAGCAAGTAAATTGGCCAACTTTATAGAATGGGATACTAAAGAGACTAAGCATTAATCTGTTCTTGTAAAGAATTTGGTTTCAGGTGGGACAATGAGAGGATAGTATTTGGGGTAGTCAGTACAGCAACACAGAATCGTTTTGTTACTTGTTCACAGATCTTACACAAATCCATATTCTCTACCATTAGGCTTTTTTAAAACAGTCAACATTAGGTGATTGCAGGGACTGTACAAGGAATTACTAGTCCTTTTTCTATTTAACTGGTCACAGTTGGCCTACAGCCTTTTGTGGCTCAGCTCTAGAGAGTATTGAGGAAGTTTAGGTAAAGATGGAGAAGAATCATCTGGACTCTTTTGGCTTTGTTCCAGTTATTTGACTCTGTCTGTAGAATCTTTCCCCCATAGGGATTCTGGGACCATAGTTAATTCTTTGGTTATTTCTTGAGTCATACATAATATGGCCAAATTAGTGTTCAGATTGGCTGTCATTTGCATATCAGAGAATTTTCTGGGACTCCTAAAAATCGTCCTTCTGTGGTACCTTTTATTTGTCAGGTTCTTTTGCAAAATAAATCTCTATCCGTTAAACTTGCAGGGGTTGTGTCCAGAGAAGGAAAAAATATCTTTCTGATAATGATTCCGGAGTAACCGTTACAGGTTGGGAGAAATGAAAGATGCTGAGAATCTTCCTTTCCTGAGAGTGCAATAAAGTCTTAAGGGAAAAATTCTGACCAAATTGAAAAAACAGGAACTATGCCTGTAGATGAGCCGTAGGAAAGATGGAGACTTCCGCTTGGAGCTGGTTTCTTCATGGTGGATCAACAGGTGATAGCACTGGCTGGAAGTAAAACTGTGTCACCATATGCCTTGCCACTGATTTTTCTGTGACTGGGCTTCCTAACAGTGGGGTGTGCTCACTCCACAGTGGAAATTTACCTAATCTGGCAGAGACAGGTTTTGCAGGCAAAGGCATGAGCAGGTTGTAAGCGATATTGGACATCTCCCAGGAGTCTCTTTGACGCTGTAGACTAACAGCAGCGAACAGAGAAGGACGGTAGGCTCATCTCTCTCAGCTAGCCCTCAGATTATAGGGCTGATCTCTCTAATCTGACTTCTCGCCACAGAAACCGGAGCACCCAAAGGAGGAGAGAAACTGACTTCTAGGAGCCACCGCCCAGCAGGACTGGGCATCCCCTCCAACCCTGCGGGGGATTTCCAGAAAGAGTGTACAGAGGCAGAGTTCCAAGACTGAGATCACTCACGGCCCTTGGCCCTCCCCCCTCCCTGTGACAGCTGAATAATTGACTTGATAAGAAACTACCACAGCAAATACAAAGAAACAAAAACCAAACGATGAAACAGGGTCACAATATTAATATCAGAGGAAACCTGCTTATGTTTTTTTCAAAAATTATGGTGCAGCGCTTGTGCTGCAGATAAGAGGTTTATAGAAAACAAGTTCAGGATGAGCAGTAGAGACTAAGGGCTCCATTGAACGTGAAAACTGTATCCCTGTTGTTGTTATTATTAATTACTCTTTAACAGCTTTATTGAGATATAGTAATATACCATTACAATTTGCCAATTTAAAGTATATAATTCCGTGGTTTTAGTATATTCATGTAGCTGTGCGTCCATCTCCACAATCAATTTTAAAACATTCTCATCACCCCAAATGGATTTCTTTTGAATCTTGCCATTCCCCCCAACTCTAGGCAATCTCTGATAATACTTTCTATCTCTCTAGATTTGCCTATTTTGGACAATTCATATAGTACCATATATGGTCTGTTGTGACTGGCTTCTTTCACTTAGCATGGTGTTTTCAAGATTTTTCCATATAAGAACATGTGTCAGTACTTCATTCCTTTTATGGCTGACACTGTTTCATTGAATGGCTATACCATACCTCTCCATTCATCAATCTATGGATGAACATTTTGGTTGTTTCTGCTTGTTGGTTATTGTGACTAATGACGCTACAAACATTTGTGTACAAGTTTTTGTGTAGACATAAGCTTTCATTTCTCTTGAATATATAGCTAGGAGTGGAATTGCTGGGTCATATGGTATGGCTTTAACCATTTGAGGAACTGTCAAGACTATTTTCCACAGTGACTGCACCATTTTACATTCCCACCAGCAGGGCATGAGGGTTGCAGTTTCTCCACATACTCGCCAACACTTGATTATGTTTTTGATAATAGCCTTCCTGGTAGGTGTGAAGTGGTGTCTCATTGTCATTTTGATTTGCATAACCCTGATGGCTAATGATGTTGAGCATCTTTTCATGTGCTTTTTGAGCATTTGTATATCTTCTTTGGAGAAGTTTCTATTCAAGTCCTTTGCCATTTTTAAATTGAGTTATTTGTCTTTTTATTGTTGAGTTGTAAGAGTTCTTTGTATATTCTAGATACCAGTCGCTTATCAGATATATGATTTGTAAAAAATTTTCTCTTATTTTGTGAGTTGTCTTTTCACTTTCTTGATAGTGTCCTTTGAAGCGCAAAAGTTTTACATTTTGATGATAACCAGTATATTTTTTCCTTTAATTGCTTGTGTTTTTGATGTCATAGCTAAGAAACTGTTGTCTAATCCAAGGTCATGAAGATTTACTCCTATGTTTTCTTCTAAGAGTTTTATGATTGTACCTCTTAACATTTGGGTCTTTGATCCATTTTGAGTTAATTTTTATATATGGTGTGAGGTAAGGGTCCAACTTTCTTTCTTTGTATGTGACTATCCGATTGTCCCAGCACCTTTTGCTGGAAAGATTATTCTTTTATCCTTTCTCCATTCAGTTGTCTTGATACCCTTCTTGAAAATCAGTTGATCATAAATGTGAGGGTTTATTTGTGGACTCTAAATTCTGCCATTGATCTATGTCCATCACTATGCTGGTACCCCATCGTTATTTCTAAAACTGGAAAAAGACAAAATTATTACAACCTAAATCAAAAATGTCAGACATAATACAGCTCAACTCTTTATATTTTTATCAGCATACTTAATTGACACCAGATTTATTTCTTAAATTATATAATTTCTATGATAAATTCTAGAAATACCTATATAAATAATTTTAAAGAAAAATGAACCTGGAAAAAATAAGTACATTTTAACAAAAAATTAAACCAGCAATGCTTTATAGTCCTAGAGTTGACTCACATCCCAGACAGACTGACAAATCCTGGAGCTGTCTGTGTAGGAATTTATTCACATTTATCTTACTTTGTAGTTTGCTCTTTAGATAGTGATGTTCAATGAAATGCAAGATTGGCATTTGCTACTGTAATGCTGGATACATGATATGGGACTTCATTTACTAGTAAATTTGTTGTGTTTTGTTTGGTGTTGTTGCCTGCTATGATACAATGTAGTTTTTGCTCTAATGTTTTCTTCGCTGATGTTCCTGTTATCTGTTGCTGTGTAACACACCACCCCAAAATGTCAAATCTTTAAACAACAACATCCATTTATTTTGCTGATGAATCTGCAGTTTGCTCAGGGCTTCACAGGGGTGATTTGCTGCTGTTCTGCAACATCTGGGGCCTCACTGGGGGTGATTCAGATTGCTGGGGATGAAACTGCTGGGGGCTAGTGGGGTGCCTCTCTCTTTCTCTCCTCATGTAGTCCCAGGGCTTCTCCACCGTGTGCTCTTTCTGTGGTCTCTGCATCATGGCAGCCTCTTGCCTAGCAACTCAGGGCTCCTAGGGCAAGTGGCGAGAGACCAGCGTGGAAGCCGTCAGGCCCCTTCCTGCCTTGCCTTGACAGTCACGCTGTGTCAGTTCCGCTGCACTCTGCTAGTTACATGTGAGTCATAGGCCAGGGCCAGCCCAAGGGTCTGCATGCTGGAGGCTTGGTTCATTGGGAAGTCATCTCTGGAAACTAGCTACCAAAGAACCTAGCTAGAATGTATGTTTTCCTGCAGGGTCCAGGATGTGGTCTACTCTAGTTACATGAAGGAGGTTTTCCCCTGAAAAACTACCTTAAAATGACTTTCTATCAGTTTGTGATGCCAAATGCTTGAAGCTTCATCTTTCCACTAGACATTTCTTTAGTAAAACCAGAGTGTGTCATATGCTAGAAAATATAGTCATCAGGTTTAAATTGATTGAACAAAGAAAGTAAGTTTGTGTCAGTGAAGGTCCAGTCCTCAGTAAAGTTATAACTATCATGAAATTATGTACCAGGTAACACAGCACCAATTTATGGGGCAAAAATCGCTGGAAAGACAAGCAAAAATGGGGGAAAAAATCTGTTAGGTTTAGGAGACTTTAATGTACCTCTCTTGATCCTTCTCAGCACAGAGAAACAAAAATAAATAGGAATGTCCAGGATCTGATTCCATAAAGTTGATCTGGTAGCATAGATGAAATTTTATGTTCTGCCGTTAGATTACAGTTAATCAAAGGCAGAACAAGTTAGTGATAAAAGTCATCCTCCATTCTCGATAATTATTAGCAAACTAAAAATAGAAGAAAACTTCCTTAAACTCATAAAAGATCCTACCAGAATCATCCATTAGGCGTCACACTTAATTGTGAATTACTAGAAGCATTTCCGTTAAGTCAGAGGGAGAAGGACGCTGCTGCTCTACTTTTCCACCTTGGCCTGCTCTTTTTTTTTTTCTTTTTGAGGAAGATTAGCCCTGAGATAACATCTGCCAATCCTTTTTTTTTTCTTTTTCCTGAGGAAGAGTGACACTGAGCTAACATCCGAGCCCATCTTCCTCTACTTTATATTGGGATGCCTGCCACAGCATGGCTTGACAAGCAGTGCGTAGGTCCGCCCCTGGGATCCAAACCCGTGAACCCCAGGCCGCTGAAGCAGAAGGTGCAAACTTAACTGCTGCGCCACCAGGCTGTCGGTCAGCTCATTCAAGTTAGGAATTTTAATCACTTTGAATCATGCTTTATTGTTAGACCTAGCTAAAGAGAAATCTTACCAACAAGTACATGGATATACTTGGATCACTGATGTATCCTCACAGGTGTCTGGGAGTGTTGACAGGGCCCGTGTTAGCTGCAGGGTGTCCACTGGGAGCTGGTGGGATCGAGTAATCCCACCTGGCCTTCATGCTGGTCTTGCGATGCCTCAGGCATGGTGATACCTGCCAACCCATAGTAGGATGTAAAATTCAGAAAAAAAGTGTTTTTCAGAATCAGTTTTCATACTGTCTTTTGACCTCATGATTTCAGTTTGGTATCGTAGTTCAAAGTCATTAGGATTTCACTCCCAGGATTGAAAGTGGATTTTAGCATCTTTTGTCCCAGATAAAGTAATCAGCCCCCATCTTCTGTTTGGACCCTGCCCGCTCACAGCTGTTTAATCCAGTATTCCAGACTCTGGTGTCCCCTCGCTGTCCTGCAGTCGGGCTGCTGACGTATTTAGATCCTAGTGCTCTGTTCCTCTACCGAGGCATTCGCTAATCACAGAGGACCTTACTCACAGGCTTAGTAACTGTTGTGGTTGTCAGTTACTCTCTCTGGGCTGTCAGCCCTGTGGATAATACTGCTTTTTAGTGCCTTGTTTGTTATTCTGTGTTTTCATTTCATCTGTTAGGAGAAAAACAGCAATAAATACTCCATCTTGGGCAAACTTTTCTAGATTCTGAAGTAACAGTGATTTTGATGCTTTGTTTTCTCTTTCTGTTGCAGATGTTGCTGCCATAGCATGCGGTCGTGAATTCTTGGTTAACTCCAGTCGAGTGCTCTTGGACACCATGCTGCAGCTTCTGGGAGACCTGAAGCCAGGACAGTGTACCAAACTCAAAGTGTACGGAGGATACTATTCGAAAGTTCATGTTTATTTACATACCAGTTAGAATTTGCTGATTGGGCCTCTTTTTCAAATAAACACAGTTAATTTGGCAATAGTTCTAAAAACTAGAAGAAACAAATTGCCTGGAGAATTAAGGGACACACTCTCTATTCAATACTATTTTAGAAAAATAGCATAAACAAAAGGAATGTTCTCACCTTAGAGCGATCAGTGAGTCCCAAATGCTGGTGTGACACTTCAGGGTTGTATTAATTACCTCAAAATGAACTTAAATAGGTATTTGTTACAGCAGAACCCGACTTCAAGGTGCCAAAATCTGTGTTCCTTTTCTCTTGTTGTGTAACAAGTTACTGCAGACTTAGTGGCTAAAACAACACATACTTGACAGTGTGTCGTTTAGGTCAGAAGTCTGAGTGGGCTTAACTGAGTTCTCTGACTAGTGTCTCAGAGGGCCAAGTCATGGCATTGTTGAGGCTGCGCTGTTTTCTGGCGGCCCTGGCGAGAATCTCCTTCCAGGTGTGTTCGTTGCTGGCAGAGCCCACTGCCTTGCATTTGTAGGACTGAGCTGCCTGTTTCTTTGATGGCTGTCAGGTGCGGGCCACTCACTCCTTCCAGGGCCGACTGAGTTCCTTATCCCATGACCCCACACCATCTTCACGCCACAGCAGCTTGCTGGACCCTGCTTACACTTGGAACCTCTCGGACTTACTCCTCTGCTATCAGCCAGAGAAACTCTGCTTTTGTTGGGCTCATGTGTTTAGATTAGGCGTAAATGGATAAACTCCCTTTTGATTAACTGAGTAGACTGATCAGTAACCTTAATTATATCTGCAGAGTCTCTCTCCCATGTAACTGAACATGACCAGCATGTCGTATTATAGGTGCAGCCCCAGGGATGAGGGTGGGAAATCTTGGGCTGTTCTAGGACTCTGCCTGTCACACCATTCATTTCGAGTATTTGCTTTTACTTCCTGGAGTGTTTTTTATAGAAGTTTCTTTAAAGTCTTTGTCATACACTTCCAGCATCTGTGTCATCTTGGCCTTGGTGTCTCTTGGTTGTCTTTTCCCATGTGAGTTGGGATTTTTCCTGCTTCTTTGTATGCTGAGTAATTTTGGATTGTACTGTAGACATTTGAATGTTGTTTTGAGACCTTGGGTCTTGTTTAAATCCTGCAGGAAATGCTGATGTTTTTGTATTAGCAGGCAGTCAACCTGGTTGGGTTCTAGTCGCAAGTTCTGATCAGCCCCCTCTGTGTTGTGGTTTCAATGTGAGTTCTATTTTCAGAAAGCCTTTGCAGTGCTATTGGGTCTGCCCCTCACGTGTGCCACCTGTGGCCAGCCTGAGACCTTCATGGTAGTTGAGAGGTTAGTTCTCAGAGTCTCGGATATGCTGTTTATGATCAGATCCACATGTGCATAGCCTGGAGTGAGGGTCGGGGTTTATAACAACCTTGTGGGTCACTTTCTTGAGCTCTGAACGCTCCACAGTGTCCTTGGTACTTCTTAGTTCCCCAGGGCTCCCTTTTTCAGTCCTTCCCCTGGAATGCTAGGGTTTTATGTGCCCTGCTGTGCCCTATGTTTTTGCCACTTTGCCCACATCCAGGGCCAGACAGCAGGAGTTTACAGAACCACAGTTCCTTCCAGTGGTGAGGAGGATTTCTTTTGCACAGAGTGAGTTACCTGGGGCTCCCACTGCTAGCATAGTCACTGCCAGGAGGTTCCTCCCCTACTGCCTGAGCCTGCAGTAGAAGTCTTCTCCTGGTGCTCGCTCGCTGTGGGTCACTGCCACTTCCGGGCTGCGGGCTGCGTGGTAAACTCACTGCCGGTTTGGTGGTTCTTACACTCCTGGTTTTCTTCCCAGTCTGCCTGTTCCTGTTTACTTCTCTGGGGCCTCCCACAGCTGCTCCTTGTATTCTGTTCAGCATTTATAGCTGCATTCTGTGGAAGCAAGAGGGTGGGGTGTTTAGTCCATCTTATCTGGACTAGACTCTCCAGTCCATTTTAGTATTTTGTGCTAGCAAATATATGTACATGAGAAATGCATATAATATAAGATATAACTTATATAGTTTTGTGTATATTTTTACAACTTGTCCATGGATCTAGTTAACTCCTTTTAAGTATCTTATATCAAAGAAGATGTAACATTTGGATTATCTTTTCACTGACTAGTGGACATACAGGTTCTTTTCAGGTTTTATTCCTCAGATATAGTGCTGCAAACCTCTCCTTGCTAAGCTGCGTGCCAGTTCCTCTGTGAGTTTTCTCAGAAGTGGAGTATTGGATAAGTAGGACATGCATATTTTCAGCATTATAGGATAGTGCCAAATTGTCACCAAAGTGTACTCCTCCACGTATACTACGTCAGTGCTCTGCATCGTCAGTGTCATCAGAGATACGTCAGCATGCTCACCACTGGATGCTCCCATGCCCTCATCACCACTTCATTGTTTATTGTATTCTTATAAAGAATACTTATGTTTTCTGTCTATATCTGTCTGTCTGCCTGTCTGTTTTTAGATTTAGATTACCAGTGAAGTTGAGACTCTTTTCACATGTTTGTAATACTTGTTTTTTTCTGTGAATTACCTGTTCGTGACTGTTGCTCATTTCTATTGGGTTATATTTTTCTTAATGGTTTGCTGTCATTTTTTATGTGTTCTGGATACTAAACCATTGTCTCTTTTGCTTCTGTGGTCTGTACAAGGTCATTGTTCCTGGGGTCAGCTAACCTCCTACTCCAGTTTGGAAGGCGAGGCTGTGTGTGAGGGCTGAGTCACTTTTAGCCTCTCTGGTTCCAGTAGGTGGAGCTCTGTGCCTTTGCATCCTCATGAGCTCTTGTCCATTGCAGTGGGAGATAGGGAGAATTGCCTTCAGAGACATTTGCTAGCTTACTTGGCAGTCTTCATCTGACCACTGAGCAGAGCTCATGTACAGACTGCTGGCCTCTGACTCCTCTTGGGATCTCAGCACGCAGCAGCCTGAAGTGGGTCTTCTCCATCATGTGATCTTTGGCTGCCTTCTAATGTGCATGACATCGGTCCACTTTCTTCTTCACTGCTCACTCCCAACCTTGAGTCCTCTGGAACCAGGACCTTTCTTGTATTCTAAGTAAGCTTCCTTTTCTTTTTGGCCTCTCCATGCCTTGACTGTAACTTGCTTCTTTCCTGGGGATTTTGCTTTTCTTGCCACCTCCACGATCAAAGGCTACTCATTTTAAGCAGCTTGGGTGCCTCAGACCAGAGATGGGGAATTTTTTTAAAGACAATTTTTTTAGAGCAGTTTTAGTTTAACAGCAAAATTGAGAGGAAGATACAGAGATTTCTCATATACTCCCTGCTCCCACACACACATAGCCTTCCCTGTTATCAACATCACTCACCAGAATGGTACATTTTTTTACCAAGGATGAGCCTACGTTGACACATCACAATCACCCAAAGTCCGTAGTTTATATTAGAGTTCACTCTTGGTGTCGTATATTCTGTGGGTTTGGATAAATGTCTTATGACATATATTCATAATTATAATATCACATAGTGTATTTTCACTGCCCTAAAAATCCTTTGTGTTGTACTTATTCATCTCTTCCCCATCCCTACCCCTGGCAAACACTGATATGTTTATTGTCTCCATAGTTTTGCCTTTTCCAATATGTCATACAGTTGGAAGCCTTCTCAGATTGGCTTCTTTCACTTAGTAATATGCATTTAAGGTTCTTCCCTGTCTTTTCCTGGCTTGATAGATCATCTCTTTTTAGCATCGAGTAATATTCCATTGTCTATATACCACAGTTTATTTCTCCATTTACTGACATCTTAATGCTTCCAGGTTAGGGCAATTATGAATAAAGTTGCTCTAAACATTGTGTGTAAGTTTTTGTGTGGACGTAAGTTTCAGCTCCTTTGGGTAAGTTAACCAAGGAGCACATTTACTGGATCACACGGAAAGAGTATGTTTAGTTTTGTAAGATACTATCAAACTGTCTTCCAGAGTGGCGGCACCATTTTACGTTCCCACCGGCGATGATGAGAGTTCCTGTTGCTCCACAGCCTTGTCAGCCTTTGGTGTTGTCAGTGTTCAGAATTTGGGTCATTCTAAAAGGTGTATAGTGGTATGTCATTGTTTTAGTTTGCATTTCTCTGATGACATATGATGTGGAGCATCTTTTCATTTGCTTATTTCCCATCTGTATATCTTCTCTGGTGAGGTGCCTGTTAAGGTCTTTTGGGTCACTTTTTTACTTGTTTTTGTTGTTGTTGTTGTTATTGTTGAGTTTTAGAGTTCTTTGTGTATTTTGGATAATAGTCCTTTATTAGATATTTCATTTGCAAGTATTTTCTCTTAGTCTGTGACTTGTCTTCTCATTGTCTTGATATTGTCCTTCACAGAGCAGAATTTTTAATTTTAATGAAGTCTAGCTTATCGATTATTTTTTTTCATGGATCATGTCTTTGGTGTTGTATCTAAAAAGTCATCACCATATCCAAGGTCACTTAGGTGTTCTCCTGTGTTATCTGCTAGGAATTTTACAGTTTTGCATTATACATTATGTCTGTGATCCATTTTGAGTTAATTTTTGTGAAGGATGTAAAGCCTGTGACTAGATTAATTTTTTGCATATGAATGTCCAGTTGTTCCTGTACCATTTGTTGAAGAGATCATCTTTGCTTCATTGTATTGTCTTTGTTCCTTTGTCAAAAGTCAGTTAATTGTGTTTATGTGGGTCTATTTCTGGGCTCTCTGTTTGATTCCACTGATGTATTTGTCAATTCTTTTCCAAGTACCACACTGTCTTGACTACTGTAGCTTCATAGTAAGTCTTGAAGTCAGGTAGCATCAGTCCTCCAACTTTGTTCTTCTCCTTCAATATTGTGTTGGCACTTCTGGTTCTTTGCTTCTCCATGTAAGTTTTAGAATCAATTTGTCAATATCCATAAAATAACTTGCTGGGATTTTGATTAGGATTGCATTGAATCTATAGATCAAGTTGGGAAGAACTGACATCTTGACAATACTGAGTCTTCCTACCCATGAACATGGAATAGCTCTCCGCTTATTTAGTTCTTTGATTTTGTTCATTTGGGTTTTGTAGTTTTCCTCATACAGATATTGTATATATTTTGTTAGGTTTATACCTAAGTGTTTCATTTTTTGGGGATGCTAATGGTATTGTGTTTTTGATTTCAATTGACTTTTGTATATTAACCTTATATCCTGCAACCTTGCTATAATTTTATTAGTTCCAGGAGGTTTTGTTGTTGTTATTGATTCTTTTAGGTTTTCTATGTAGATGATTATGTCATCTGTGAACAAAGACAATTTTATGTCTTCCTTTCCAATCTGTATACATTTTATTTCCTTTTCTTGTCTTATTGCATTAGGCAAGGATTTCCAATATGATGTTGAAAATGAGTGGTGAGAGGGGACATCCTTGCTTTCCTGTCTTAATGGGAAAACTCTGAGGTTCTCACTATTAAATATGATGTTTAGGTTTTTTGTAGATAGTCTTTTTCAAGTTGAGGAAGTTCCCCTCTATTTCTAGTTTACTGAGAGTTTTTATCATGAACGGATGTTGCACTTTGTCAAATCCTTTTCCTTCAGCTATTGATATGATTATGTGATTTTTCTTTTATAGTCTCTTCATGTGATGGATTACATTAATTCATTTTCGAATTTTGAATCAGCTTTGCATACCTGGGATAAATCCCACTTGGTCATGGTGTATAATTCTATTTATACTTTTTTGGATTCAATTTGCTAATATTTTGTTGAGGATTTTTGCATCTAAGTTCATGAGAGAGTTTGGTCTATAGTTTTATTTTCTTGTATGTCTTTGTCTGGTTTTGGTATCAGAGTAATAGAATGAGTTAGGAAGTATTCGCTCTGCTTCCATCCTCTGAAAGAGATTGTAGAGAATTGGTAAAATTTCTTCCTTAAGTGTTTGGTAGGATTTCCCAGTAAACTCATCTGAACTTGATGCTTTCTGTTTTGGAAGGTTTTTTTAATTATTAATTCAATTTCTTTCATAGATAAAGGCCTGTACAGATTGTCTGTTCCTTCTTGTGTGCATTTTGGCAGAAATTATCCTTCAAGGAATTGGTCCATTTCATCTAGGTTATCAAATTTGTGTAGTATTTGGCTGTAATCCTTACCATTTTCGCGGGATCTTTAATGATGTCCCTTCTTTTATTTCTGATATTAGTAGTTTGTGTCCTCTGTCTTTTTTATTCAGTTAGCCTGGCTGGAAGCTTGTTGATTTTATTGATCTTTTCAAAGAATCAGCTTTTGGTTTCATTGATTTTTCTCTATTGATTTCCTGTTTTCTTCTGCTTACTTTGGATTTAACTTGCTCTTCTTTTTCTAGTCTTCTGAGGTGGAAACAAATTATTGATTTTAGATCTGTCTTCTTTTCTAATATCTGCAACCAGGGCTATAAGTTTCCTTCTAAGCACTGCTTTTGCTGCATCCCACAAATTTTGGTAAGTTGTATTTTCATTTTCATTCAGTTCAAAATATTTTAAAATTTCTCTTGAAAGTTCTTATTTGATCCATATCTTATTTATATGTTGTTTAATTGGCACTATTTTGGATTTTCCATTATCTTTTTGTTACTGATTTCTAGTTTAATTCTGTTATGGGCTAAGAGCGGATATTGTATGATTTGTGTTCTTTTAAATTTGTTGAGGTGTGTTCTTGTCTGAATGTGGTCTGTCTTGGTGAGTGTTCCGTGTGAGCTTGTGGTGAGTGTGTGTTCTGCTGTTGCTGCATGAAGTAGTCTATAGCTGTCAGTTCTAGCCAGTTGATTGATGTCGTTGCTCAGTTCCGTTATGTCCTTGGCTGAGTTTCTGTATACGGGATCTGTCCGTTTCTGAGACAGGGTGTCACAGTCTCTGTCTGTAATAGTGCATTCGTCTGTTTCTCCTTGCAGTTTTATCAGTTTTTGCCTCACGTAGTTTGACGCTCTGTTGTTAGGCACATACATGTTAAGAATTACATCTTCTTGGAGAATTGACCCCTTTATCATTGTCTAGTACCCTTCTTTATCCCTGATACTTTCCTTGTTTTGAGATGTGCTCTGTCTGAAACTAATATAGCTACTCCTGCTTCCTTGTCATTCGTGTTAGCATGCTGTATCTTTCTCCACCCTTTACTTTTAATCTGTATCTATCTTTGTATTTAAAGTGGGTATCTTTTTATGCTTTTTTTTCAGTGAGAAAGATTGGTCTTGAGCTAACGTCTGTTGCCAATCTTCCTATTTTTTTTGTTCTCCCCAAAGCCCCAGTGCATAGTTGTAGATGACCTAGTTATAGGTCATTCTAGTTCTTCCGTGTGGGACCCCACCACAGCATGGCTGGATGAGTGGTGTGTAGGTCCACACCCAGGATCTGAACCGGCAAACCCTGGGCCGCAAACGCAGAGCGTGCGAACTTAACCACTCAGCCACAGGGCCAGCCCCTAAAGTGGGTATTTGGTACACAATACATACTTGGGTCTTGTTTTTTGATCCACTCTGACAAATTGGTCTTTTAGTTGGTGCATTTAGACCACTGACATTCAAAGTGATAATTGATATAGTTGGGTTAATGTCTACCATATTCATTACTGTTTTCTATTTGTTGCCCTTGGTTTTTATTCCTATTTTTGTCTCCCATTCTTTTTCTGCATTTTGTGATTTTAACTGATCATTTTATGTGATTTCATTTTTTTTCCTTTCTTAGCATGTTGGTTGTGCTTCTCTTTTTACTTTTTTTAGTGGTTGCCTGTAGTTTCCAATATACACTCAGAGTCTAGTCTGCTTTTAAATAATATCATATCACTTCCTGGGTAGTGTGAGTATCTTATGATAAAGAATAATCCTAATTACTTCCTGCCATTCCTTGTATCATTGCTATCATTCATTTCACTTATACACAAGCATATATACACACACATACAGCTATCTACATAAGCATGCATAGTCAAATATATTGCTGCCATTATTATTTTGAGCAAACTTTTATCTATTAGATCAACTAAGAATAAGAAAAATGAAAGTTTTTATTTTTCCTTCACTTATTCCTCCTTTAGTGTTCTTCCTTTCTTTAAGTAATTCAAGTTTCCAGTCTGTGGTATGTTCCTTCTCTCTAAAGAACTTCTTTTAACATTTCTTATAAGGCAGGTCTGCTGGCAACAAATTCTAATTTTTGCTTGTCTGAGAAAGTCTTATTTCTCCTTCACTTTTCAAGAGTAATTTTGCTTACAGAATTGTAAGAAGAATTGAATTGTATAGAATTGTAAGTTGGTGGGTTTTTTACCTCTCAACATTTTAAATATTTTACTCTACTCTGTTCTTGCTTGCATGTTTTCTGAGAAGTTGGATGTAATTCTTATCTTTGTTCCTCTGTAAGTGAGGTGTTTTTTTCTCTGGCTTCTTTCAGGATATTTTCTTTATCTTTGATTTTCTGCAGTTTGAAAATGGTATGCCCAGGTGTAGTTTATTTTTGCATTTACCCTACTTGGTGATCCCTGAGCTTCCTGGATCTGTGGTTTGGTGTCTGACATTAGTTTGGGGAATTCTCAGTCATTACTGTTTCAAATATTTCTTCTGTTCTTTTCTCTCTCTTTCCCTTCTGGTATTCTCATTACATTTATGTTACCCCCTTTGTAGTTGCCACACGGTCCTTGGATATTCTGTTCTGTTTTTTCAGTCTTTGTTCTCTTTGCTTTTCAATTTTGGAGGTTTCTATCAATATGTCTTCTAGTTCAGAGATTCTTTCCTCAGCCATGTCTAGTCTGCTGGTAAGCCCGTCAAAGACTTTTCTTCATTTTTGTTACAGGGCTTTTTATCTCTAGCATTTTTTTTATTGGTTCTTTCTTAGGATTTCTGTCTCTCTGTTTACATTATCCATCTGTTCTTTCATGCTATCTACTTGATATATTAGAGCCCTTAGTATATTAATCATAATTGTTCTAAATTTCTGGTCTGATAATTCCAGTGACCCTGCCATGTCTGGGTCTGATGCTTGGTCTGTTTCTTCAGATGTGTTTTTTGCCTTTTGGTATGATATGCCTTGTAATTTTTTCGTGATAGCCAGCATGATGTACTAAAAGGAACTGCTGTAAATAGGCCTAGAACAACATTTTGGTCAATGATGTACCACGTATACATGACAGTGGTCTGATAACATTAGGACCATAGAGGTAGGTGTGTTGTAGGCTGTACCATCTAGGTTTGCATAAGTGCACTGTATGATGTTCATACAACTACAGAATCACCTAACAATACATTTCTCAGAATGTGTCCGTGTTGTTAGGTGACACTTAACTGTACTCTTCCTGTGATTTCGTCTCAGTCTTGTAGTGAGCCTGTGCCTCTGGACTGCATTTCATATCCTGGACAGCTTGGCTGGAGTGGGCTGGAGTTGGGTATTTCCCTTCCGAAGGCTAGAGCTCACTGGAGTTGGGTATTTCCCTTCCCTGAGTCAGTTAGGCTCTGGTTGACTAGCTTCCCTGAGGGCCAGCCTTGTTAGGAAGAACAAAGCACTCTGGTGTATTTCAGAATGGTTCCTCTTCCCCTCCCCTTGCTGTGGAAACCTGCTTGAGCTCCTAGAGGTAAATCTCACAGTATTGTAGGGACCTCCCTTTGACTGGGTCCCCCTGGAGTTTTTAACTGTCAGCATTGTCTACACTGAGCCTTGGCTAATTCCTCAGTTGCAGTTCAGGTTTTCTTCTCCCACCGCTGGTTCCTGCGGTGTTTTCCTCTCGTGAGTCTCTGCTCTGGGAAGCTGGCTCCCTGTGTTCACCTGTCTGTCTCTCCAATCCTGGGGGCAGTGGTTGGCCCTGTGTCCGCTTTCTCTTATGAATCCAAGAAGAGTTGTTGGTTTTTCAGTCTGTTGTGATTTTTATTTGTTGGGAGAGAGTGGCGACTTCCACGCTCCTCATATGTGAACTGGAAACCGGAAGCCCTTGTTCTCATTTTTTTTTATTAAGGTTATAAAAGTTAACATCCTTGTGAAATTACAGTTGTACATTATTATTAGTCATGTTGTAGGTACACCACTTGACCCCTAGTGCCCTCCCCCCACCCCCCTTTCCCCTGGCAACCACCAATCAGTTCTCTTTGTGCGTATGTTAACTACCACCTATGAGTGGAGTCATACAGAGTTCGTCTTTCTCTGTCTGGCTTATTTCACTCAACATAATACTCTCAAGGTCTATCCATGTTGTTGTGAATGGGACAACTTTGTCCTTTTTTATGGCTGAGTAGTATTCCATTGTATAAATATACCACAACTTCTTTATCCAATCATCAGTTGCTGGGCACTTAGGTTGGTTCCATGACTTGGCTATTGTGAATAATGCTGCAATGAAGATAGGGGTGCATGGAGCTTCTGAAATAGCTGGTTTCAGGTTCTTAGGATATATAC
The DNA here is from genome assembly GCF_021613505.1 of Equus quagga. Taxonomy (NCBI): domain Eukaryota; kingdom Metazoa; phylum Chordata; class Mammalia; order Perissodactyla; family Equidae; genus Equus; species Equus quagga. The sequence continues at coordinate 38,315,912 of NC_060287.1, read as the reverse complement.
CCAGTAGTGGGATGGCTGGGTCATAAGGTATTTCTATTCTTGACTTTTTGAGGAATCTCCATACTGTTTTCCATAGTGGTTGCACCAGTTTGCATTCCCACCAACAGTGTATGAGGGTTCCCTTTTCTCCACAACCTCTCCAACATTTGTCACTCTTGGTTTTGGATATTTTTGCCATTCTAACAGGTGTAAGGTGATATCTTAGTGTAGTTTTTATTTGCATTTCCCTGATGATTAGTGATGATGAGCACCTTTTCATGTGTCTATTGGCCATCTGCATATCTTCTTTGGAGAAATGTCTGTTCATGTCCTCTGCCCATTTTGTAATTGGGTTATTTGATTTTTTATTGTTGAGTTGTGTGAGTTCTTTGTATATTATGGAGATTAACCCTTTGTCGGATAAATAACTTGTGAATATTTTTTCCCACTTAGTGGGCTGTTTTTTTGTTTCAATCTTGTTTTCCCTTGCCTTGAAGAAGCTCTTTAGCCTGATGAAGTCCCATTTGTTTATTCTTTCTATTGTTTCCCTCATGTGGGGGGTTATGGTGTCCGAAAAGATTCTTTTGAAGCTGATGTCAGAGTGTGCTGCCGATATTCTCTTCTAGAAGACTTACTGTTTCAGGCCAAATCTTTCAGTCTTTGATCCATTTTGAGTTTATTTTAGTAAATGGTGAAAAAGAATGGTTGATTTTCATTCTTTTACATGTGGCTGTCCAGTTTTCCCAGCACCATTTGTTGAAGAGACTTTCTTTCCTCCATTGTAGGCCCTCAGCTCCTTTGTCAAAGATTAGCTGTCCATAGATGTGTGGTTTTATTTCTGGTCTTTCAATTCTGTTCCACTGATCTGTGCACCTGTTTTTGTACCAGTACCATGCTGTTTTGATTACTGTGGCTTTATAGTCTGTTTTGAAGTCAGGGATTATGATGCCTCCAGCTTTGTTCTTCTTTCTCAGGATTGCTTTAGTAATTCGGGGTCTTTTGCTGCCCCATATGAATTTTTGGATTCTCTGTTCGATTTCTGTAAAGAATGACATTGGAATTCTGATTGGGATAGCGTTGAATCTGTAGATTGCTTTAGGTAGTATGGACATTTTAACTATGTTTATTCTTCCAATCCATGTGCATGGAATGTCTTTCCATCTCTTTATGTTGTCGTCGATTTCTTTCAAGAAGGTCTTGTAGTTTTCGTTCTATAGATCTTTCACTTCCTTGGTTAAATTTATCCCAAGGTATTTTATTCTTTTTGTTGCGATCGTGAATGGGATTGAGTTCTTGAGATCTTTTTCTGTTAGTTCATTGTTAGCGTATAGAAATGCTACTGATTTATGTATGTTGATTTTATACCCTGCAACTTTGCTGTAGTTGTTGATTGTTTCTAATAGTTTTTGTATGGATTCTTTGGGGTTTTCTATATATAAGATCATGTTGTCTGCAGACAGCGAGTTTTACTTCTTTGTTGCCTATCTGGATTCCTTTTATTTCTTTTTCCTGCCGAATAGCTCTGGCCAACACCTCCAGTACTATGTTGAATAGGAGTGGTGAAAGTGGGCACCCTTGTCTTGTTCTTGTTCTGAGAGGGATGGGTTTCAGTTTTTGTCCGTTGACTATGATGTTGGCTGTGGATTTGTCATATATGGCCTTTATTATGTTGAGGTACTTTCCTTCTATACCTATTTTATTGAGGGTTTTTATCATAAATGGATGTTGGATCTTGTCGAATGCTTTCTCTGCATCTATTGAGATGATCATGTGGTTTTTGTTTCTCATATTGTTAATGTAGTGAATCACGTTGATTGACTTGTGGATGTTGAACCATCCCTGTGTCCCTGGTATAAATCCCACTTGATCATGGTGTATAATCTTTTTGATATATTGCTGTATTTGGTTTGTCAAAATTTTGTTGAGGATTTTTGCATCTATATTCATCAGTGATACTGGCCTGTAGTTTTCCTTCTTTGTGTTGTCCTTGTCAGGTTTGGGGATCAGGGTGATGTTGGCTTCATAGAATGTATTAGGGAGTGCTCCATCTTCCTCTATTTTCTGGAACAGTTTGAGAAGGATAGGTATTAAATCTTCTTTGAATGTTTGGTAGAATTCTCCAGAGAAGCTGTCTGGTCCTGGACTCTTATTTTTGGGGAGGTTTTTGATTACTGTTTCTATTTCTTTACTTGTGATTGGTCTATTCAGATTCTCTATTTCTTCCTGATTCAGTTTGGGTAGGTTGTATGAGTCTAGGAATTTATGCATTTCTTCTAGGTTGTTCAATTTGTTGGCATATAGTTTTTCATAGTATTCTCTTATGATCCTTTGTATTTCTTCGGTGTCTGTTGTGATTTCTCCTCTCTCATTTCTAATTTTATTTATTTGAGACTTCTTTTTTTTTTTAGTGAGTCTGGCTAAGGGTTTGTCGATTTTGTTAATTTTTTCGAAGAACCAACTCTTTGTTTCATTGATCCTTTCTACTGTCTTTTTTGTTTCAATATCATTTATTTCTGCTCTAATTCTTATTATTTCCCTCCTTCTACTGACTTTGGGCTTTGTTTGTTCTTCTTTTTCTAATTCCGTTAGGTGTTGTTTGAGGTTGTTTATGTAAGATTTTTCTTGCTTATTGAGGTGAGCCTGTATTGCAATGAATTTTCCTCTTAGGACTGCCTTTGCTGTGTCCCAAATAATTTGGTACAGTGTGTTTTCATTTTCGTCTCCCAATAATATTTGATTTCTTCTTTAATTTCTTCAATAATCCATTGTTTGTTCAGTAGCATGTTGTTTAGTCTCCACATTTTTGCCCCTTTCCCAGCTTTATTCTTGTAGTTGATTTTTAGTTTCATAGCATTGTGATCAGAAAAGATGCTTGGTATTATTTCAACCCTCTTGAACTTATTGATGCTTGCTTTGTTTCCCAAGATATGGTCTATCCTTGAGAATGTTCCATGCGTGCTTGAGAAGAATGTGTAACCTGCTGTTTTTGGATGAAGTGTTCCATATATATCTGTTAGGTCCATCTGATCTAATTTTTCATTTAATTCTATAATTTCCTTGTTGATTTTCTGTCTGGATGATCTGTCCATTGGTGTTAATGGGGTGTTGAGGTCCCCTACTATTATTGTATTGCTGTTGATGTCTCCTTTTAGTTTTGTTAAGAGTTTCTTCACGAATTTTGGTGCTCCTGTGTTAGGTGCGTATGTATTTATGACTGTTATGTCATCTTGGTGGAGCATCCCTTTTATCATTATATACTGCCCCTCTTTGTCTTTCGTTACCTGTTTTGCTTTGAAGTCTACTTTGTCTGATATAAGTATGGCAACACCTGCTTTCTTTTGTTCATTATTGGCTTGGAGTATTATCTTCCACCCCTTCACTCTGAGTCTGTGATTGTCTTTGGGGCTGAGGTGTGTTTCCTGGAGGCAGCATATTGTTGGATCTTGTTGTTTGATCCATCCTGCCACTCTGTGCCTTTTGATTGGAGAGTTCAATCCATTCATGTTTAGTGTGATTATTGAAACGTGGGGGCCTACTGTTGCAATTTTATCACTTGCTTTCCAGTTCTTTTGCATTTTGTCCTGATGGAGAGCTGTTACTTTGTGTTATTGTCCTTCTGCTTATCTCCTTTGTTCTGGATTTTGTAACCCCTTTCCTTTTTTTGATTTTTCAGGAATGAGTTTCTTCCTGAGCAATTCTTGAAGAGGAGGTTTTGTGGTGATGAACTCCCTTAACTTTTGTTTATCTGGGAAAGTTTTTATTTCTCCATCATATTTGAAGGATATTTTTGCTGGGTAGAGTATTATTGGCTGCAAGTTTTTATCCTTCAGAGTTTTGAATATTTCATTCCAATCTCTTCTAGCCTGTAAGGTCTCTCCTGAGAAATCTGCTGATAGCCTTATGGGGTTTCCTTTGTAAGTTATTTTCTTCTGCCTGGCTTCCCTTAGTATTTTCTCTTTGTCGTTGACTTTTGCTAGTTTCACTACTATATGTCTTGGGGTTGGTCTTCTTGCGTTAATAAAGTTTGGAGATCTGTTGGCTTCTGTGACATGAAGTTCCATCTATCTTCCCAAGTTTGGAAAGTTCTCAGCTATTATTTCTTTGAACAGGCCTTCTGCCCCCTTCTCCTTCTCTTCTCCCTCTGGTATACCTTATGTTGCATCTCCTAATTGAGTCAGATAATTCTTGGAGAGTTTCTTCATTTCTTTTTAGTCTTAATTCTCTCTCCTCCTCTGCCTGCATCATTTCTATATTCCTGTCCTCCAAATTGCTAATTCTGTCCTCCATATTATCGACCATACTGTTCAGAGAGTCCAGATTTTTCTTAATCTCCTCCATTGTGTTCTTCATCTCCAGTATTTCTAATTGGTTCTTCTTTATGGTGTCAAGCTCTTTTGTGACATAGCTCCTGAACTCATTGAATTGTCTATCTGAATTCTCTTTTAGGTCGTTGAATTTTTTAATATTGGCAGTTTTGAAATCATTGTCATTTAGGTTGTAGATTTCATTGTCTTTGGGATTGTTTTCTGGATGCTTATCATTTTCCTTCTGTTCTGGAGATTTAATATATTTTTTCATACTGCTTGATGGCGTGGGTTTGTGACTCCACATAGAGATAGAGTTTAGTCACTGCTTCCACTTGTTGTGACTGGTGTGTGTTGGGGGGCAGCTGTTTAGACTGCCCCAACCAGGAACCCTGTCAGCTGTTACTGACTGGGTCTGGACCCCTCCTTGTAGTCACAGTGGTCATGTGGGGTCCCTCGTCGGTTGTGGGGGCTATCGCAAGGGGGCCTCAGGCTGCTGGTGCCTACTGCTGCAGCCCACCTAGACGCGCTCCCTCCTTGTGGTCTGCAGTGGTGTTGTGGGCTTTCCCATCAGCCAGGAGCAGGATCACGTATAATCTCTGATTTGTCCCTAGCAGAGCCCACCAGATCACACTTGTCCACTATAGGTCCCAGCAGAGCTATGGGTATCTTCTGCAGTTTGTCATTAGCTCACTTAGCTGTGCTGCTTTTGCCCCAGGGCCTTCCCGCCTTGCGATTGCCAGTCGGGACCTCTCCACTAGTGCTGTGCAGAGGCTTTCACTGAGGCTGCTGTAGGACCCTGGAGTTCTCCCCGGGCTACATAGTCGTTTCACCGGAGCTCTACTCTGCCCCACTTTACTCTCACGGGATCTCTGGGAGCCCCTTGCCTCGTCTGGGACACGGCCAGAGTCCATAGGCCTGCGGTGGCTTGTAAGCTGCTGCCTTGTGGGGAATTCTGCTCTAGGGAGCTTCCTGGTGTTCCGAATGCTGTGTGGGGCCTCCCTGCCAATGGTGAGCAGAGGCCCTCCCTGCTGGGGGGGTGTGGGACCCTGGAGCAACCCCCTGGGCCACAGAGCCGGGTGTTGGAGCTCCACCCAGTCCCCAGGCACATCCATGGGAAGTCCAGGCACCCCCTGTACCGACCCGTGTGCAGGAGACCGTGAGCCCAGCAGCAGCTTGTGGCCTGGAGCCACCCCGGGGGATCTGCCCACCGGGAGCTTTCCTTTTTCCTGGATTCTGGGCGTGACCTCCCTGCTAATGGTGAGCGGAGGCCTTCCCTGCCAGTGGGTGTGGGGCCCTGGGGATTTGCCCTTGGGCTTAGGTGTGATCGCGGGGGGCTTGGGTAGTGGTGTTGTCACCTGTTTCCACTGTCTTTCTGCTGGTGAGTGCACACTCCTGCCCTAGGTGCTTGGCGATGCTATGGTGGAGTCCGCTGGAAGAGAGCCTCCTTCAGGAACTAGGCTGTCCGGGGGTCGGGGGTCAGAGAGTTTTCACCTATTTCCACCTCCTCCCGGAGGGAAGTCTGTCCGCGTTCCGATGTGTAGTAGCACGAGACTTTTAGGCGTCTTGAGATGCTATCTGGATATCCTTTGTTAATCGGTGAATGTCCAATTAGTTGTAGATTCAATGGGGGAGAGACAAAGAAGACCTCGCACTCCGGCATCTTGGTCCCGCCCCGCCCCTTGTTCTCATTTTTTAAATCCATTTAAAAAAATCCATTTCTCTTCCACTTCATGCACGTGAGCATCCCTGGGAACCCTCCTCTGTGTCCTTACCGGTGCCCACTTTGCTGTCCACAGTGGCTAGGTTGGACTGTAGGGTGTTTGTGACCTGACCGCTTTGCTGTTACTCAGTCCTATGCAGGTGGCTCTACTTCCTGCTCCATGGAGAGAACTGAGGGTGTGGGTTGTGAGCTTACTCATCTCAGCTGCCTCACTTATTAATAGCCCCTCACTCTCACACTCTTCTCTCATGTGTCAGAGGGACATCTGGCTTTTGGGGTTTTTGGGTGAGTAGTCCTCCTACCTCTGATTTCAATTAGCTGTCCTTTTGATTAGCTGCCCTCTTGGATTTTGCTGAGTTGGTTGTCATCTCTTGCTTTAGCATTTTCAAGTTCTCCCACTCTGCTGGCTCCTAGGCAGCCTTTTTCTCCCAGTTGTGCTGTGACAACCTTCAGCAGGGCCGTAGGGTCCACATCAGTCCATTTGCCAGCTCTGCTAGAATTTGAGTGACTTTGGGTTTACCATGATGTGACATGTTTTCCAGAATGTGGAAAAAAGTTTCCATTTTTCCAGAATGAAGGGCTGGCTCATGGTGCCCTGTTCCTTTTGCTTCCCTTTGGAGTCCCCATGGGCCCTGTGGGTCAGTGACCTTATAACAGACTTAGTTCTACCATGGGGCACCAGGGCCATCTCTTTGGTGGCACATTCTCCTGGGGTAACAAGTGGGACATTGTTGTGACTTGGCCTCTGTGAGTTCTTTCATTATCATATCCTCTCAGACTGTAATTTCTCACTAGCCCTAGTTTATCTGCCTTTTTGGGGAAGACACTTTTTTAACTTCAAATGTAGAAACTTCCAACATCTGGTGGCTAGACATACCAGCTGATCCTGGGGGTCTCACGAGGTGCTTTGTGCTTCCAGCAGGATGAGTGGATTGCTGTTTACTGTAGTGGTAGATCTCTTAAGCCTTGGCATCCATACCTCCAAGAGGATCACCTGCTTGCTACACCAACCGGGACTGTGTTCTCTGTTGATAATTTTCACATTTGCATCAGCCTCTCAAGTGCCTGCTTGCCACCCAGGCCAGCCCTAGACCAGGCTCCCTCAGCCTGGGCTGGGGAATTCCATGCTGCAAGCCAGTGGCAAGCCCCTGGCAGAGGATCTTGGCCAGCTCTTCTCCATGCATTAGTCGTTCACCAGTTGGGGTGTGAAGTGTCAAGAGCTTCATCTGTCATTGTCAGCATCAGTCCGGTTTCTTCCACCTGTAACCATGGGTTATCCAGACTTCCACATGCACGTCTGGCACAGGCAGGGTCTGTGCTGTGTCTAGGATTGCACCCTGACCTTAGGATTGCAGAGGCCATTGAGCATCATGCTGGCACTGAGCCTGGTGCACTGGACCCTGAGACTGTCCTGGCTGTGTCTTGTCTTTCCCCACTCCTGTCAGGTGATGCTGTTGTTGCTATTCTCCTTGACAGTAAGAGCTGGACAAACAAAACTTTTGTTTCACATTGGAGATGTGGATTTTAGGAATTAGGATGACTTCTAGCCTTGTTAAGTACCCCTATTTCTTTTGTACTTAACTTTCGCATTAACTTATTCTCGTTGCCCATCCTTCATTATGATTTTATTGGTCCTTATTGAACAGGCCACAGGCGGCCTTTTAACAACTTATTCTGGCTGCTTCTCAGGGTCAGTGTTAGGGACAGAACTGCTGGAGATGTCGTTGAATGGGTTGGCTGAAGGCCCAGAGTTTAAGGTGGCTCCTCAGCTAGAGAGAAGAGTCTGCTGGCAGGCTGAGCCGTTGGAGGGCGGCAGGGAGGGGTTTACACATTCCTGAGCGATGGCTTGGCTCTCAGCATACTGCTCTCCCAGGTTTGGGGTTGGGCTGCAGGCTCTGTGAAGGGAATATGTCTGCTCTGTACCAATCGCAGGTTACTGGCAAAGCACGTTTCACTGTGCAGGGGCCGGGGAGTATGCGGCATGCATGGTCAGGAAGGACCAGGAGGGAGGAGAGCAGCTCAGCAGAGCTGTTTCTTGTCAGACACATGGGGTGGGGGAGTGTAGAAATGCCTCTGGAGTCTGGAATGTGCTTTATCCCGCTCCTTGAGGTTACTGTTGGTTACCCCCCACTCGATGACTTCCAGTTGTCGTCAGCAGAAGTCCTGCTCATGAAATTTCCCAGGTCCTCTGGGCAGAACCAATTTGTAAGCTCTGCAGGAAATCCAGTTCATACTTTGCGACCAAACTGGCATTATGACATTTCTGAAGAGATGTGGCTCTGAGTGACTGTGGCTGTGCGTGCAGCTCTGTGCCTCCGTGAGCAATGATTCATCATCGTCAGGAGCAGTGGGCTGGCTTCTCCGCAGAATCCCAGTTTCCAAAGAAGAGAGAACTTCTTCGGGATAGTCAGAGCTCAGACTGTATTTGTGAAGATGATTCTAGCAGCATTTCCACAAAATGTCTTAAAATAATGGCAGCACTTTAGAACTCAGCTCAGGGCACTGAGCTTGGAAGGGACCTCAGAGCACAGACAGCCTGCTCAGCATCTGCTCTGCTTGTCTCTCCCTCTCACGGTGAACTTCCGGGGGCACATACCGCCTCTTCAGCTCTGTGTCCCAGGGCCTGGCACGCAGGAGATGCTCAGGAAGTCCTGCTAAACGAGCAAGTGAGATGCAGATACTCACCTTCTGGGTTACGGTCATAGCTTGTTTGTTGTTAAAAGTCATACAAAGTGTCACTGCAGTGGTGGCCTGACGACTTCTTCACAGAAGGAGCAGCTTAATGCCAATTGAAAGGAAATATTCAAACATGATTGGGTTTCTAAATTGTTTCCAGTCAAAACTTTAGTAATGCTAGGTAGTAGGAAAGTTATCATTAAGGCCATTATAACATATTTCTAGGATGTTAATTATCATTTGGGGTCTGGAAATGAATGTATATTATTTTTCACGCGGTAGGGCTCTTAATGCCAAAACATTTATCATTCACTGAATTAGTCTAGTACTGAGTTATAAATTGGTATTTGGTGCCATGAATAATATAACCTCAGGTTGTCTGAGAGGCATTTTTAGGATTTCAACCTATCTAGTTTGATCATTCTATCTATATTTTTAAAAATCTCAAAAATCTGTATTCAGCTTTTTCAATAAGAAAAAGGCGAATAACCCAATATACATATAACCAAAGAGATAATCAGGCAGTTCCCAAAAGATACTGACAAGCTTCATAAATATGGATAAGATTCTCGACCTCAATTGTAATGCAGATTATAACCCTAATGAGATACCTTTCCATTCCATCTCGTTGAACAAAACCAGAGTCAGGCAGTTTGAGCTTTGGAGAGGAGGTGAGGCCGGGAGAGCTGACACCTGTCCTCTTGCTGTGGGGAGGGAGATGGAGGCTGTTGGGCGGCCTCTGTTGAGGTTGACCACATGCATGCCTGGGACAGGCAGTCCCCTTCTGCCTACATACTCCGGAGGAAGTTTTACCTGTAAACACCAGGATACTTGTGCAGAAACGTCCTGGCAGCCATGTTTGTAACGGTGTGCCCCAGGAAGCTACCTGAACCGCCGTCAGCTGGAGAACAGACAGAGGGAGGGCAGTTAGTGTGTGGGAACCTATCGTGCAAAGACGTTAGAACTGTGCAAATCAACAGACACCTCAGCGTGGTGTGGGGGTTACGTACGGCCTCCTGCTGCTGCTGCAAACATGGAGAACAAAATCGCCAGGTTCTGTCCCTGTTGTACAAGTATACAGACATGCAAGGCTATTCTCACATCAGGTGTAGACAGTGGTTCCCACCGCCCTGAAGTACGCGTTCAGAGTTCCACAGGGGTTTGACTCTGGTGGTGAGGTTTTCTTTCTTAACCAGGGAGGTGTGTGTTCTGGTGTTCTTTATATTCTTTTGTGTCTCTTCAGTGTTACGTAGTAGATAACAATTAATCTATAGGTATTTGATTAGGATTACATATGGCATGGACCACAGATTTTTAGGTTCTGACTCGATTGGGAAGGGGTTGCAGACTCTAAAACAAGCATGCTAAGTGGTTAATTACTGCATTCCTCTTTAAAAATTGATAGGCCTCTAACTGCAAGCTGCCGTCTGTCATTTGGTCTGAAATGTCTAATTGTATTGCTCTGCCAGTTGCTTCTCTCTCAAATAACATAAGTAAACTTTTCTAAGACTTTTATTGCTCATTGTTCCTGAGAATTACTTGATGGTGCTAATTTGGCTACTTTAGATTTTAGTCAGTTTTGGAAGACTGATTTGTAGTTTTTGTTTCTGGCCATCACAATCATGCCTTTTGGTTTGTCTTTATTGCTGGTTTGTTTGGAAGCGCTGGGTGTGTTTGTTCTCTGTTACTTGTAGGTGACAGTTGGCGTTTCTTTTAGATGAAGGATAAGGCAGTTCAGTTGCGTCACCTTTACTTGCAGTGAGTCAGCCCTGCGCACCAGACCATCAGGAGGGCTTCCCAGCTCCCCACCGGGAGAGCCTGTCCAGGCCGGTGACCCAGGTGAAGAGAGCTGCCTTTCTTTTTTTTTTTTTTTTTTTGAGAAAGATTAGCCCTGAGCTAACTACTGCCAATCCTTCTCTTTTTTGCTGAGGAAGACTGGCCCTGAGCTAACATCCGTGCCTGTCTTCCTCTACTTTACACATGGGACGCTTTCCACAGCATGGCTTTTGCCAAGCAGTGCCATGTCCGCACCCGGGATCCAAACCGGTGAACCCTGGGCAGCCAAGAACGGAACGTGGGAACTTAACCGCTGTGCCACTGGGCCAGCCCCAAGAGAGCTTCCTTTCATTGAAGGCAAGTTCCCGTTGTTGCTTTTGTGGCATCCACGTTCGCCACTACCTTTATTTTAGCCTTGCTTTCAGTCCTTTTGTTATCAGAGTCAGATGTATCTCAAGTTCTCAAGACTGCAGAGACCGGGAAGTTGTTCTTCTGGAGCCCATTAGTCCATCTGTAACGAATCTTCTGCCTAGGTTTGTGGTTGGAAGCCAGCTTTGCTGGCTTTTTTGTCATTGGAGGAAAAAGTCTGACTCCTGGTACTACAGTCGTTTGAGAAATGACATTTACTTTTAGTATCTCCTGTGAAGTCCTATAACAGTGAGTCGAGTGGGCAGTTTCTTTGACTTGACAGTTGGAAACGTCATACATTATTTACAAATTGCTTTTGGTTGGAATAGAAAACATTTGGATAAGAAACGGAGAGTCATTCTGAGTTTGGTGTTTGCTAGGTCCTTGAGTGATCTTGGAGAAGTCACTGGTCTTCTGTGAGATGGAGCCTGACCATGATTTGAGGTCTCAGGTGGCACCATGGTCATTGCAATCACCTTTGTTCCATGTTTGCTTCACAAGGATGGCTGATTTTGACCAAATAGGAAATTTTAAAGGTATCTGTCAATTTGTGAGTCGTTTTTGACACCTTAAAGTTAAATGGCAGTCAATGAAGAATTTCAGCTGGACGTATCTTCTGCCGCATATTTGCACACGTATTACAGTTACCATTCTAGAGGTTAACTTTGCCTTTTAAGATCTAGAGAAGATTGGTTTATCTTATTTTCATGCTCTAAAGCAGGAGTTAGCAAACTTCTTCTGTAAGGGGCCAGATAGAGAATATTTTAGGCTCTGTAGGCCATATGATCTCTCTTGCAATGACTCAGCCCTGCTGTTGTGCGTGAGAGCAGCATAGACAGTACATTTAATTTTAAGGAATTCCAGCTATCTGTGCTGGTAATGTGAAGTAGGAACTTTTCTCTTCCTGGAACACTGGATCAGAGACCGCTGAAAATTCTAGTCAAGGTGCTGAATTTTTCTCATGAATATGACATTTGAATAGCCCTTAATAACTCATAATAGGTTACTAGCAAATAGATATTTGGATATCTCAGGAAACCTTGAGAGGATTTGCACTTGCGGCTCATCTTTGGCCCATGGGGGGCTGAGGATCGTAACTGGAAAGCTGGGCCTCACTGCTGTCGAGGGCGCTCGTCTAGTGTTACCTTCTTGGACTCCGTAGCTTGTCTTGACCTTGAAGATGCCCCTAAAATACGAGGAGAGAAAGACCTGTCCCTGCTTGCTTTGCCCTGCTGAGGCTCTCGGTCACTGGGAATTGAGTCATTTTCCATATTTAAACGGAGTGCTTAGTGTCCCAGGTACTGTACCAGGCTGTGGGTGATAAAGAGGAATCAGCCACGGAGCTTGCTTTTGACAAAGTAGGGTTAGTGAGGAAACCAGCTGTTTTAAGAGAGGGCTGTAATAAACATTTTCCATGGCATGCGTGTGTGCCTGGCCCACCTTAATTTATTTACGTAGTCTCTTGTTAATGGAGAGTCGCTATTACTGATTTTCCTTTTGCCTCAGGCTCTAATGTGTCTTGGTATGGAACTGTTACTGATCTCATCTTTATTTAATATTTTGACATATTGCTTATTATGGAACTTTTACAGTAGTTTTGATTTTTTTAAAATTTGCATTATAATATATTTTAAAAATCTTGGTTACTGAGTCTTTTGGCATCTCTTAAATTTGCGCCCAAAGCAACTGCCCTACTCTCCTCGCCTAGCCAGCCCTGCGAGTTAAACATTCGATTGTATACTGGACGTTGTAGAAGGTGTGTTGTGGACTCTGGACTCTTATCTTTTCCTGAAGAGAATTGATGTTTGTCCTAGCAGGTGGTTAGCTTTACCTGACTCCTAAACCCTGGCTCCCCGGAGGTGGTCAGCAGCCACAAACTGTGCCTGTTCCTGGGTTTTCCAGCTCTCTGTCTCCACTGGGCTCCTTAGTGTCTGCCTCGTGGTGACATAGTTCAGAGGCAGCCCCAGCCGGGGCCATTTCGTGTGCACGTCTTAGTGCTCCCCTCGTTCTGGCACCCGCCTTTATGGGCTTCCTCCTTCCTGGCTTTGCTCTCTCTGCTACAATTTCTTTAGCTCTATTTCCTATTTAGTATTTCTCCTTTCCCAGGGGTCAATTACCCTTGAGTTTTACAGTTTGATAATTATAGTTTTCATTTTTGTGAGCTCTCCTAGGTTCTCTTGAGTTCCTGGTCATTTATAATACTTGGTAGCTCCTTGATCATGTTTTTAATTTCGTATTGAATTATTTATACCTATTAAACATACACATTTTCTACTCTGCAGTTGATATGTCTAGTATCTGACTCTGATACTTCTAGTATGCGGCTCTCATTGGTTCTTTGTGCTGTTACTTATAAGGGTGTTTTTTTGTGTGTATTTTCTGATCTTTATTATGAACTCACATTTGTTAGTACTGTATTTGTGGGAATTCTTTGAAGACCAGGTTGAGGGTCCTTTCCTTTAAGAAAATGTTTGTTTAGAGTATAGTATACTTGTGAATTGAGGGTTACCTGTATATAAATGCAGGATTGGTAATAAAAGAGATGATTCAATAGATATAGTTTTGAGGTTTCCTTTGGTACCATCTCTACATTCATGTCTCTTGATTATGTGAGCCTAAAGGTGGTATTGTGTGGCACTGTTGCTCAAGTTTCCCATTTTCCTGTAGCTTCAGAGACAATTATTATTTCACATACCTTCTGCTTGCTATACCTGTCATACAGATTGTAGAATTGGATGCCTGAAATGCAAGGAAACCTCTAAGTATGTTAAAGTCCTGTTAACCAAGAGATGTATTTAGGGTGAAATATAGAGTGGAGGAGCCAACATTTCAACACCATTTTCTTTCACATTTCAGGTTAATGCTGATGTCCTTGTACAATGTGAGCATCAATTTGAAAGGCTTGAAGTACATCAGTGAGAGTCCAGGATTCATCCCTTTGCTGTGGTGGCTTTTGAGTGGTAAGGAGAGGTTTACATATCTCTCTCGGATGGCTATGTGCCTACTCCTCTGTGGCTGAAGGAAGTTGTAAAGTATTAGAAATTAGGATTGGTTGTCTCAAGGTGTTACTATTTCTTTAAAAAAAGGATTTCAAATTATGGAAAACTCAATGGTGTGCTGAGTTATTCTAGTTCGGTTTCTGAAGTATTGTTTTCAATTTAGTTATGATTCTGTGATATAAAGAAAAATGATAAAACAGTTGGTAAATGACAGTAACCTATTGCCTTCTCTGAGAACAATACAGTACTATATGTGTTGTCTGCGGGTCTGAATATCAGGTAAAGGAGAAGTCCCATTGTTAAGGAATGTGGGGAAAAGGAAATCTGAGAGATATCACAGCTCTGAAGTTACATATATATGAACATATATATATATTATGTATATGTGCTTTTAAAATTTTCTTTGAAATAAAAGGCTGTCTTTACTGTTCCTCTTCTCCCTTACCACCAATGTAACCTAAAATTTTGTCCCAGTCTGTTCATCATAATTTATAACACTGTGTGTTTAGTGTTATGTATTTCACTCAAGCGTGCAAAAAAATGGACTTTCCTTATTTTTTCATAATTCAGGTCAATCTCTGTTTTTGAGCTTCAGCTCTACTTGGTGGTAAATGCTGTTTTTTAAACAGTTTTTTTGAGGTATAATTGACATGTGATAAACTGCACACATTTAAGACAAACAATTGATAAGTTTTGACATAAATCTACACCTGTAAATTCATCACCATAGTCAAGATAATGAACATACCTGTCACTCCCAAAAATGCCTTGTGCTCCTTGGTGACCCCTCCCTCCCATTACTCTCTTTCCAGACAACCACTCCTCTCCTTTCTGCACTATAGATTGGTTTTTGTTTTCTGCAAGTTTATATAAATGGAATCGTATATTTTGTGTTCTTTTTTGCCTTTTACTCAGCATAATTATTTTGAGATCCATTCGTGTTGTGTGTGTTAATAGTTGATTTCTTTTTATTGCTAAATAGTATTATATGGATATACCATGATTGCTTTATTTATTCAGCTGTTTATGGACATTTGGGTTGTCTCAGATGTGTTTGGCTATGATAAATAAAGCTCCTATGAACATTCTTCTGTGTCTTTGCATGGACATATGCTTTCATTTCTCTTGGGTAAATACCTGGAAGTAGAATGTCTACATCATGTGTTAGATGTGTGTTAGTTTTTATGAAACTGTCAAACTGTTTTCCGAAGTGAGTAAGCATTTTGCACTCCCCCCAGCAGTGTGTTAGTGTTCCAGTTGCTGCGCGTCCTCGTCAGTACTCGGTATGGTCGTTCTGTTTAATTTTAGACATTCTGGTAAGGATGTAGTGGTACCTCACTGTGGTCTTAATTTGCATTTGTTTTATGACTAATGATGTTGGGCATCTTTTCATGTGCTTATTTGCCATCCATATATCTTCTCTGATTAAGTGTCTGTTCATATCTTTTGCTCATTTTTAAAAAGTTGGCTTGTTTCAATTGAGTATTCAGAGTTCTTTGTATATTCTACATAGAAATCCTTTCTCAGATATGAAGTTTGCAAATATTTTCTCCTAGTCTGTTAGTTATCTTTTCATTCTCTTAAGAGCATCCTTAAAGTACAGAAGTTCTTAATTTTGATGAAATTTATCATTCTTTTTCGATTATGAATCATGCTTTTGGTATAGAAATCTTTGCCTAACTCAAGGTCACAAAGATTTTTTAATGTATTTGCTCCTAATAGTTTTATAATTTTGCATTTTACATTTAGGTCTATGATCCATTTTGAGTTAATATTTGTATACAGCGAGAAGTATGAATCAAAGTTCTTTTTTTTGGCATAAGGCTACCTAGTTGATCTGGTGCCATTTGTTTTGAAGACTTTCCTTTCTCCACTGAAATGCCTTGGCACCTTTGTTGAAAATCAAATGACAATATATGTGAGGGTGTAGTTTTAGATTCTGTTCTGTTCTATGGATTCAATTTTGTGTCATTATGCCAGTATCATAAAGTTGGGTAGTGTAAATCCTTCAACTTTGTTCTTATTTTTCAAAGTTGTTTGGGTGTTTCGAAGTCGTTTGTATTTCCGTATAAATTTGAGAATCAGCTTGTCACTTTTTACCCAAAAAATCCTGTTGGGATTTTTATTGGGATTGTGTTGAATTGACAGTTTGTTTTGGGGAGAATTCACATTTTAGCAGCATCGAATCTTCCAATCCATGAACACAGTATAAATGTCCATTTATTTGGATATCGTTGGGGCACATAGATCTCCCATGTTTATGTCTTAAGAGCAGAGGAGCTGACCTCCTTTGTTCCCGGCTCTCTTTTCAAGGATGCTTGTATACTGAAGGGCCTTGGGAGATAGAGATACTGTCCCTCTCCAGAGCAAAGGGTGGGTTTGTTTACACCCATACAGTATGGGTAATGCTTCCTTCTAGGGCAAAGGTCAGGCAGGCTTACTACCCATTATGAAAGACTTGGGTTCCCTGAGCTTGGGATTCCTCTTCTGTAATGCAACCCGCGGCATGTGCATGGCCTGGTAGAATTGGGTCTCGCTGAGCTGACACAAGAGCGGATGCTCTGGATATGGCTGTTGCTGTGGAGTAGTAAAGTTTTTTGTCTCAAGCTCAGAAGTCTCATGTCTTCTGCCAGCATCCATGAAACTATAGCATGCTAACTTGTTAGCTTGCAAGTAGGATAAAACCCAGACCTCCCACAGTTTTAAAGGCAGGCTGAGGGGAGGCTGTGTTTGTAGTGCGTGATAATCTTATCCACCAGGGTTGGATACTTGACCAAACAGCCATTTTTTTTTCCCCTGAAAATGTGAACTAAGGGAGCCATAGAATCAGAGGTGGACTTGACCTGTAAGGTAACTATCCAGGCTGGTTGTCATGGGCTGTGTGCAAGCAGATGCTGCCAGTTGGAGGGAGCAGGGGGTAGGGAGAGGGAGAGAATAATTAAATAAGAATACCTAGTGCTTTTTGAATGCCAGTCACTGTTTTAGGTGCTTTATTGTATACTCAGATTCATTTCTCTAAATACCTTTATAAGGTAAATATTACAATTTCTGTTTTATAGACGCGGAAACTGAGGCACATAGACGTGAAGTAACTTGTTCAAGGTTATACAGCCGCTAGGTGGAAATCCTGACAGCCGGGCTTCAGCTCCTGTCTCTTAGCCACTCTACTGGGGTGTTCTTCCTCAAGAAGTGTCTCTGAGATGGAAGCCTTGGTTCTGGGTGACTTCTCTCCTTCACTTGCCTCTGAGATAGAGGGCCTGAAACTAGATGCCCCCTCTCTGTGTGAGCTAGCTTGCAGCCAGTGATCCTTTGGCACTTCTGCTGGTTGTTTACCTTCTCATAAAAAGAAGGCATTAGGCTAAATGTTCTCTATGCCCCTTTCTAGCTGTGGTACTCCAGACATTTTCCAGGGCTGAGTGAAAATCATTGAGTTTCATTTCATTTTATGCAGCTCTCTAGGCAGCAGGCAACCAGGAGTGTCTGTTCCTGACACTCAGCGGAGATGGTGCTCTTTGACCAGGGCGGATGGTTTCTGCTTAAACGTCGGGTCGCATGCAGTGAAGGGTGGTGGTGAAGTTGCCTGAATGCCACTTTTTGCCACTGGGGCATCAGGCTTTCTGGTCCATAAAGACAAGTTCTTTTGACACAACGATCACAGGCCAAACCCTAATAAATCTTCTCCAAGGTCATCCTACTTGATATCTGTAGAGTTATTTGTTATCACAGTCAAACAAAAACAAGGTCTATCAAGACCAGGATATTTGACCCCTGAGTTATGTATGGAGTTACTTTAACTTAAAAATCAAAATTTGGGAGCCAGCCCGGTGGTGTAGTGGTTAAGTTCGCATGTTCTACTTCAGTAGCCCGAGGTTCGCAGGTTCAGATCCTGGTGGTGGACCTAGCACCCGCTCATCAAGCCATGCTGTGCTGGCTTCCCACGTAAAATAGAGGAAGATTGGCACAGGTGGTAGCTCAGAGCCAGTCTTCCTCATACGCACATACAAATTAATTGAAAAATCAAAATTTGTTATGGAATTTTATGTGTATTTTAGTAAGGTGAGTACATATTTTATTCTAGATTAGAAAAATAGGAACAAAAGTAGTTCCCTGAAAAATAACATGTACTTCTTGGTGCTTGGTAGTGTGGTGTGATGGTTTCAGAATTCTGGACCTTCACAGCTGCTTAGGACTAGGAGAGAATTTGAAAACTGGCTTGTTCTACCCCTTTGCTTTTAGGTAGATCTGCTTTATGAAAATACACTAGACAAAAAGAGTCTCTTCTAATTTTTAAAAGATCTAGGAAAAACAGATTGCATGACTTCTCTCAATAATTGGTTCCTACTTTTATCAATTTTTCCATTAGGAAATTTAATATGTTTAAAGAATATAGACTTTGGACTCATTAGACCCAGATGGAAATTGCAGCTCTTCTACTTGAGAACTTAACTAACCTTTTAGGATCCCTCTTTTCTGATCTGCAAAATGGAGATTTCTGCCTCAAGGATCTTAATGTGTATTAAAATGCAATAGTGCCCAGGCCAACACCTAATGTAGTAGGTGTTAAGTTTCCCTTTTTATTTCTAATATAATTCATACCGCAGTGAAAGCTCATTTCCTTTTATTTTGTTTGATCTAAAGGTGGCAAGTTGCTTTCAAGTTTCCGGACTTCTCTGATCCAGAGTACAGGACCAGTTGCTATTAATCATCCCTGACTGAATAATCTTATTTCCTTTAACCGTTGCTGGATTTCGTTTTCCTTCTCTTTATTCAACTTGTATCTGGCTTTTCCCCAGGCTTTCTCCAAATTCTTCACATTCCTCTTAAGTGGCAGAACTGGCACAGAACTGTAGCAAATAGCTGATGAGGACAGAGTGTATTGGGATGATGACCACATGTTACATTACTGTTAATGCAAACTAGTATAATGATCACTCTTTTAACTTTTAACTTAGTGCTGGCTTTCCTACCCATGTGTACAATGTTGAATAGGCATTTGGAAATTGTCTCCCACTTTACATTTATTTGGTTTGCCTGCATAATATGACACATTGATAGTTCTACCAAATTTTTATCTTCAGCCTAGACCTCTCTCCCGCACTCGAGAGTCATATGTCCAGCTATCTATTTGACATCTCCCCGTGGATCTAATAGACATACAGACATCTCCCCATAGATAGCTTATAAACATTCAGACATCTCTACATAGCTATCTAATAGATATTCAGATGTCTCCACATGGATATCTAATAGACATTCAGATGTCACCACGTGGATATCTTTTTTTTTTTAAAAGATTTTATTTGTCCTTTTTCTCCCCAAAGTCCCCTGGTACATAGTTGTATATTTTTTTTTCAGTTGTGGGTCTTTTTAGTTGTGGCATGTGGGACGCCACCTCAGCACGGCTTGATGGGCAGTGCCATGTCTGCGCCCAGGATGCAAACTGGTGAAACCTTGGGCTGCTGAAGTGGAGTGCGTGAACCTAACCACTCAGCCTTGGGGCCAGCCCCTCCACGTGGATATCTAATAGACATTCAGACGTCTCCATGTGGATATCTGATAGAAATTCAGAGGTCTCCACGTGGATATCTAATAGACATTCAGACGTCTCCAGTGGATATCTAATGGACATTCAGACGTCTCCATGTGGATATCTAATAGACATTCAGACGTCTCCATGTGGATATCTAATAGACATTCAGACGTCTCCACATGGGCGCCTAATAGACATTCAAGCTCAATGTGTTCAGACTAAATTCCTAATCTTCCCCCACATTAAACTCTACCTACAGCCTTCCCAATCTCAGTTGATGACAGCTCTATTTTTCCAATTTCTCAGGCCTCTAAAAACCTTGGAGTGATTCTTGTCTCCTTTTCCTCTCACACCCACATCCAGTCTGTTAGGAAGTCCTGATGGCTCTGCTTTCAAATACATGCAGAGTCTGACCACCATCTACCGTTACCATGTGGTTTTGAGCCTCCATCAGTTTGCATTTCGGGAACGTCGGTAGCCTCCTGCACATCTCCCTACAGTCCATCCTTGAAGGCCATGAATTGGGAGCCAAGGCTATGATGGAATAGATCCTGGACCAACTCTCCTTACTAAAAAGAGTCAAAATGCCACATGAGATGTAAAAAACATTTTTAAAAATGCTCCTCTGAGCTAGAAAAAAAGTAATTATACCCAGGCACAAAAGCCAAGTGAAAGTGGGACGCCAGAGAGGTTGACAGAAATGGAGCTAACTCCTGCTTTGAGGGCATTTGTCAAAATGACCTTCAGTTTCCTGAGCTCACAGGGTATGGGGACAGGAAAGCAAGCCCAGGTCCCACCCTAAATGAGTAGCCTAGTAGGGAACTCCCAAAGGTATTTACCAACATGGTAAGGGTAAACTGACGATACTCCTCCTACCCCTGGGGACTGCAGGAAGATTGCCTGTTTTGACCTTTGGCACTGAGCGTAGTGGGGGAAAGTCTCTTCTGAGGATGACCATAGGCTGTAGTGGAGGAAAAATCTCCTCAGAGAATTAATTACCATAGGCTGGGTTTCGTGCAGCTTGAAGCCTTAATTCAAACTACTGGGTGGTCCCCATTTAGAGAACAATGCAGATCATTTCTGGAAGATTCTTTGACTTCAGCCAAGTCCTCAAGGAATTCTTAGAGAGAAGGTTCCAAGAACTTGAGCTCGCATATTAAAAATCACAAAAAGCCTGGGAAACATCATTAGTGAAATAAATAACATAACCTGCAGAAGATTTTAGATATAAGAATTACTATATCAATATAAAATAAATGTGTTTAAAGAAATAAAAGAAGGGATTAATATACGAGTGAAGAGTAAGAGATTGTAGAAATGACCAGGCAGATCTCAAAAAGAATCAAATAATATTTCTGGAAATGAAAATATAATGATTACAATTGTAATTTTATTAACTTGATAGTAGATTATACATAGTTGAAGAGATAATTAAATTGATATAGGCAGATCTGAAGAAATTATCCAGAACGAAGCCCAGAGAGACAGAGGTGGAAAATAAGAGCAGGTAAGAGATACAGAGGAGAGACTAAGAATTTAACATATGGCTAGTCAGAGTTCTGGAGAGAGAGGAGAGGGAACAGGACAGGCAAGCTGTGAAGAGAGTAGCTGAGAAGTTTCCCAACCTTGTTTGCTTAATTTGAGAAGTCTACCTAGTTATAAGCAGGATAAATGAAAATTAGTCTACACCTAGACAAATTGTAGTGAAAACTGCAGAATATTACAGATGGAGAAGCCCTTAGAAGCAGACGGACAGAAAAGATGTCTACCTTCTAAGGAAGAGCGCTTAGACTCATAGTTGATCCCTTAGCAGCGACAGGGCGGTATCATAATGCTGAGAGAAAATAACTGTCAACTTGAATTTGTATGCCTCCTTCTCGCCTAACAAATACGTTTCAGAACAAGGATGGAATAAAGATGTTTTAGACAAACAAAAACTAAGAGTCTGTCACCAGTAGACCCTCCCAATAGGAGATTCTAAAGGTTACACTTGAGGAGGAGCGTGGTCTCAGATGGAAAGTATGAGATGCAAGTCAGAATGATGATCAGAGAGAGGAGCAAATGTAGGGATAAGTCTAAACAAATATTGACTATATAAAATAAGACAAACAGAAAACCAAAATGATAGAATTTGAACATCAAGAGCAGAATAATAGCACATGTGCTGGGAGGAGGATAGGCAGAGTTACACTGTTACGTTCAGGGGGAGAGCAAAAATACTGGTTAATTTCAGACTTTGATAGTTAGTATGCAGGTTAAAATTTCTAGCGTAACATGGAGATAATAGAAATAAAACAGACACTTATAACGTCAATACAGGATAAAATGGAATGTGAAAAATAAAGATGGCAAGAAAGAGGAAAAAAGAAAACAAAGATAAGATGGAAGCAGTAAGTCCACATATATGTACAATTATAATAACTGTAAATGGACCAAATGACTCAGTTAAAAGATAGTAATGTCAGTCTGGATTTAAAACAATCGTCCAATTATATGTTGTTTATAAGAGAGCTATCTAAAACTTATGAATACATAAAGATTGAGAGTAAAAGGAAAAACATACCAGGCAGATTTTCATCAATTCACCAGAAGGATATAACAATTTCTGAACTTATATATGCACATCCTAATATAGTCTAAAGATAAAATAAAAACTGAAAAGAACATAAGAAGAAATTCACAAATCCCCCATGATCATGGAGATTTTAACACACTTCACTCAATACTTCATAGATTAAGAAAAGACCAAAGTCTCTTGGGGCCGGCCCAGTGGCACAGCAGTTAAGTGTGCACCTTCTGCTTCACGCAGCCCAGGGTTCACCAGTTCGGATCCCGGGTGCGGACATGGCACCACTGGGCAAAAGCCACGCTGTGGTGGGCGTCCCATGTATAAAGTAGAGAAAGATGGGCACGGATGTTAGCTCAGGGCCAGTCTTCCTCAGCAAAAGGAGGAGGATTGGCAACAGATGTTAGCTCAGGGCTGATCTTCCTCAAAAATATATTTAAAAAAAAAAAAAAAAGACCAAAGTCTCAATAAAGGTAAGAATGATTTGAAAAACACACTTAACCAGTTTACCCTATTGGATGCATACAACGCTCCAGCTGTGTATTTATTTCAAGCACACATGGAATATTTACAAAAGTGACTATTTTCTGGGTTATAAAGCAAGTCTCAACAAATTTCAGATGATCAGAATCATATGGAGTATCTTCTTTGACTACAATACGAGTGAGGCGGGAAATATTTTTTTAATTAATTTTTTGTATTGAAGTAACATTGGTTTATAAAATAAATTTCAGATGTACATCATTATATTTCAACTTTTGTATAGACTACGTCGTGTTCACTACCAAAAGTCTAATTGCCATCCATCACCATATACATGTGCCCCTTTACCCCTTTTGCCCTCCCCCACCCCCTTTCCCTCTGGTAACCACGAGTCTATTCTCTATATCTCTGTATTTGTTGTTGTTTTTTTTATCTTCCTCATATGAGTGAAATCATTTGGTATTTGTCTTTCTCTGGCTGACTTATTTCACTTAGCATAATACCTTCAGAGTCCATCCACGTTATCAAAAATGGCAAGATTTTAGCTTTTTTTTATGGCTGAGTAGTGTTCCGTTGTGTATATATATATATACACCACATCTTCTTTACCCGAGAATAAAAGAAGAAATCAGATATTTTGTACTGAATAATAAAAATATTACATATCAAAAATGGTGAAATACATCTAAATCAGTATTTAGTAGAAAGTTTATTAAAGATCAAAGCAGAAAATTAATGAACTAAACATCTACCATAAGAACTTAAAAAAAGAAATTGAAACAACCCAAATAAAATACAAGGAGGAAAATAAAGAAAAAAGTAGAAATTGATGAATTTTACTGGGCAGGTTCAGCAGCAGGTTTGAGCTGGTGGTAGTAAGAATGAGCAAACTTGAAGCCAGAGAAAAGAGATCGTCTGCTCTGCAGGACAGACATAGGGAAGAAGGAAGAAAAACAACCAAAGCTCAGAGCCCTGTGGGCATCATCAGGCAGACCCATATATGCACAGTAAGAGTTCCTGAAGGAAATATGAGGGAGAACGGAGCAGAAAATATATTTGAAGAAATAATGTCTGCAAACTTCCTAACTTTGATGACAAACAGTGTATGCATCCCCGAAGTATAGTGCACTCCAGGTAGGCTAAACATGAAGAGGTGTCCGTTGAGACGCATCATAGTCCAGCTGTTAAAGCTTAACACAGAGAGAACGTCTCGAAATCAGCAAGAGAAGAGCATGTGCAAGGGGACCACAAGAAGACTAGGAGCTCACTGCACCTCAGAAACAATGGTCATAAAGCAGACGGATGACGTTTTTAAAGATTTTTTTTATTTTTGCTTTTTTTCCCCAAAGCCCCCTGGTACATAGTTGTGTAGTTTTAGTTGTTGGTCCGTCCAGTTGTGGCATGTGGGACGCCGCCCCAACATGGCCCGATGAGCGGTGCCATGTCCGCGCCCAGGATCCGAACCGGCGAAACCCTGGGCCACCGAAGCGGAGCGCGCGAACTCAACCACTCGGCCACGGGGCCGGCCCCGCGGATGACGTTTTTAAAATTCTGAAAGAAAAGACAAAGAATTCTGCCAAGAATTCTGTGTCCAGCTAAGCTATTCTTCAAGAATGAAGGCAAAATACATTCGTGGCTAAACACAGACTGAGAGATTTTATTGCCAGCAGACCGTCTTTATACAAAAGGAAGTTCTTAAAGCTGGAGGAAAACGACACCAGAGCATGACTCCAATCCGGAGATACTGTTCAGGCCACCTTGCCATGTGCTGTGTGTGATACACGGATAGGGCTGGCATTTCAGAGGCACACTCTTTTGAAACTGTTGTGTGAAAGACTTCTAGTAAGAATGAAAGATCTTATCCCACTTCTGGGTATTGATCCAAAAGGACTGAAAACAGGATCTTGAAGAGATGTTTGCATACCCATGTTCATTGCAGCATTACTCACCATAGCCAAGATAAGGAAGCAGCCTAAGTGTCCACTGATGGATGAATGGATAAAGGAAATATGGTGCATACATACGATAGAATATTTTTTAGCCTTAGAAAAGAAGGAAATTCTGATACATGCTACAACACGGTTGAACCTTGAGGACATTATGCTGAGTGAAATAAGCCAGTCATAAAAAGACAAATACTGCGTGATTCACTTATATGAGCTATCTAATCAAACTGAGAAACAAAGTAGAATGGTGGTTGCCAGGAGCTCGGGGGAGAGGGAACGGACATTGGTTCAATGGGTACAAAGTTTCAGTCATGAAAGATGGAAAAAGTTCTGGAGATCTGTTGTACAGTAACGTGTATAGTTAGTACTACTTACTGTACACTTAAAAATTGTCAAGAGGGTAAATTTATGTGTGTTTTTTTACCACAATTAAAAAAAAAGAATGAAAACTCTTGTGTGGCTTTTTCCTCCCTTGACACCTTGTGCCTAGATTACCAACAGCTTTTTGGCTGATGCTCTCCCCACTATCTGCTCTCACGCCTGTCTACCCATATGCTCCAAGTATCCCTTTTGGCCCCACGGTCCCTCTGCTTAAGAGCATTGAGCTCTCCAGAAGTTTCAGTCAGTCTAGGTGCTCTTGTCTGACTCTCAGCACCCACCCTCAGGCTTCCCTCCCCTTCTCTCTCACCATGCTTCCTACTCACTCCGAAACCAACACAGAGAGGGAGCTTGGGTTTGCACACTGACAGCCCTGGGGTTACACCTCAATTCCGCTCTTTAATACCGTAGGACTTTTAGCAAGATTCTGACCCTCCCTCAAGCTCTCTTTCCTCATCTGTTCAGTGGGGATTGTGGAGGTCATTGTGTCAGGTGCCCTGCACTGGCCAGGCATATAGGACCCACTGGATTAATGGGGCGTGCCCTCTCCTGGTCTTCTCCTCAGATGCTCTGCACAGCTTCCCAGATCTTTGCCCTCTCGTGCCCCAACAGCTTTGCATACTCCCTCGTTCTGTTTCTCTTTCCCACTCCTGCCTGTCTGGAAGGCTCGGCTCAGGCTGTACCTGCTGCTCTAGCCCATGTTGAGTTCTCTCATTTGGTTTCCCACTTTACTTAGAGACAATATAATTTAATGTTTCCTTGTTATCATGTTTTATAAATGCCAGTTATCTCCAACTAGACTGTACATTCTTTTTGGTAGGAACTAGATCTTAGATTTCTTTGAACTTCTTGCTATCAAAAGCCTGCCTGTCCCAGTGCCCCTCAGCTGTCATCTTGGTTCCCCCCACCGTAGCCCAGCCCTGTGCAGCTTAGCGTCCCTAGGGGAGTGTCTGCTTTCCCTCAGGCCGCAGCTACCCTGACTGCAGCATTCATCCAGCTTTCCATCTGGTCTCCTGCCTCAGTTCTGGATTTGCTTTCCAGTTCTTCATGAACTGAGCCCTGACTGGATCTCTCAGGGTCTTCGCAAGCCTCTGGGTCTTTTTGTCCCAGCCTACAAGCAGTTAGTGGCTCCCCACCTCTGGCCCAGCATCTCCTGAAGATTCCTCCTGTTCTGCACACTCCCCAAGTTGCAGTCTCAGGTTGATTACCCAGCCTAGCCTGGGATGGAGTCCCCAGGTTAATCTTTTTGTTTGGTGAGAAAGATTCGCCCTGGGCTAACATCTGTGCTAATCTTCCTCTACCCTGCATGGGGGATGCCTCCACAGTGTGGCTGATGAGGGGAGTAGGTCCGCGCCTGGGCTCCAAACCCACGAACCTGGGCCACTGAAGGGGGGAGTGTGGAACTTTAACCATTCAGCGAAGGGGCTTGCCCTCCCAGGTGAGTCTTTGGTGGCATGATTGGACTCTGGGCTGGGAAAGGTAGCCCTTGACTTAGTGTCTGTATGGCTGTTGTTCTGGTCGGCTTGGTAAGCTCCTGCCCTCTTCTCCTGGAGCAGGACTTCTGCCCTGACCCGGCCGTGCCACAGTGATGATCTTGGTGATGTGTGTGTCATCGGAGCTGGACCAAAGTCTTCCTCTAGGAATTTTCCAGCTGGAGCTGATGAGCTAATGGGGAATTTGGTAGGCAGATTCTAAAATTTATGTGGAAAAGAGCCAATGAAAGCAAAGGTGTTCTTGAAGAAAAATAAGGTAGGAGGAAATGTCTGTACTAGCTATCACTCTTGACAAGAGACAGTGTGGTATTACAAAACAACAGACCAATGGAATGGAGTGGAGGGCCCAGAAATGCATGTGGAGTGCTGTTAAGGGACAAAGGCTGCTCTGAAGAGCCATGGGGAAAGGACAGTCCTTTCAATAAATGATGCTGGGTCAGTGGATATCCATAATGGAAAAAGATTAAACTTGATCCCTTCCACACACCATACATCCAGATCAGGGAGACTGTAAGACTGAAATGAAAGGCAAAAAGAGAAGGCGTCTAAGAGATAACAGGAGTTAGGTATTCATGACCTTGACATAGGCAAATATTTCCTGAACAGGAGACATAAAGCACTCAGATTACATTCCAGTGATATTTCTGGTTCATCAAAAGACACCATTAAGAGAAATAAAGCAAGACACGGAGTGATAAAGTATATCTGTAACTTTTACAAAACCAACAGTGATCCTGTATCCAGAATGTAAAAATTAGTAAGATGACGGACAATTTAACAGAAAAACAGATGGGAGATTGGAATAGGACCTGACAAAAGAGAGTGTCCAGAAGGCCAAGTAAACACAGGCAAAGGTGTCCAACCTCAGGACTCATCAGAGAAATGCACATTACAGCCACAGTGAGGAAACACTCCTCCCCTTCAGACTGGCTAAGGCGAAGAAGGCCAGCAACAGCAGGTGTTCGTGAGAATGGGGAGAATCAGAACGCTCCCACGCTGTTGGTACAACCACTTTGGAAAACAGCCCAGCATAAGCCACTAAAGACATGCACTTCCATAGATCCAAAATTGTGTTTCTAAAAGGTACACTCACAGGAAAATACGGACATTTATCAAAAGACAGGCATGAGAATTTGTGGAGCAGCATTATTTGTAAAAGCCAAAACCCAGAAACAATCCAGATGTGCAATCCAGATAGTAAATGGGTAACTTCTTAGAACGGGACACTATACAGCAGTGATTCTCAACTTGGGGTGGGGCGTTTTGCCCGCCAGGGAACATTTTGAATGTCTAGAGACATTTTTGATTGTCACAACTGGGAGGTGCTACTGGCATCTAGTGGATGGAGGCCAGGGATGCTGCTCAATATCCTACAGTGCACATGGCGGCCCCACAACAAAGAATTATCCTGCCCCAAGGTCAGCAGTGCTGAGGATCCCTGCAGTGCAGCGATGGACGTGTCCACAGCGACGGACAACATCATGAGAAGCTCACAAACCAAATGGGAGTGAAAAGCCGACAGAAAAGCATGATTTCATTCGCATAATGTTCGAAAATGGGAAGAAGGAGGAAGCACGGTGTGGTTAGGAGGGAGCAGAGGGTTTCCAGGTAACGGCAACTTCCCATTTCTCAACTTGAGTGTGTTAACAAGTCTTCCTCTGCGATAATTCTCTCAGCTTCACTTTTATGTTTTGGGTACTTTTCTCTAAGTATGTTGCACTTACTAACCTTATTTTGGTAACAGAAAGAGGAAGAAAGGAGAGAAGGCAGGGAGGGGGTGAGAGAAAGAGAAACCATGATTTGCCAAAGCCATTCCAGAGGAGCCCTTCCCACACCTCTGGGCCAACCTCACTCTTGCTGTCCCCCAGACCCAAAAGCCTGGCACCTGGGTCACTCTTCCCGGCCTGCCCCCTCCACTCCAGTCCATAGTGACGTCTCTCCTCCTTGGACCCCTTGCTCTATCGAGAGCCCTGCTCTCTGGCTCAGGTGCGTTAGTAGTGACCTCACAGGGCTGGTGACGGGATTGTGTGCATTCAGTGCACATAGTGTGCTCAGGATAAGGCCCAGCATAGAGCGAGCTCTCAGTGTTAGTCATCGTTGTCATCACGTCGAGTGCTTTGTACTGTCTCAATCTAGTTCAAGTCCCGCCTTCTGTGATGGGCAATTTTATGTGTCACCTTGACTGGGCTAAGAGATTCCAGAGCTGGTAAAACCTGATTTCTGGGTGTGTTTGTGAGCGTTTCTCTGGAAGAGGTCAGCATTTGAATCCATAGACTGAGTAAAGAAGACCGCCCTCACCAGTGTGGTGGGCATCGTCTAGTCTGTTGGGGCCTGGATAGAACAAAAAGGCCGAGGCAGGTTGAATTCACTCTGTCTACCTGAGCGGGACGTCCATCTTCTCCTGCCCTCGGGCGTTGGAGCTCCTGATTCTTGGGCTTTCAGACTTGAACTGAGTGACACTGCTCGCTTTCCTGGGGGGCCCAGCTTGCAGACGGAAGCTCGTGGGACTTCTCAGCCTCCATAGCCACGTGAGCCAGTTCCTATACTAAATCTCCTCATATTTATATGGATATACATATCCTACTGGTTCTGTTTCTCTGGAGAACCCTGACTAATACACTTTCTCTGCAAATTTCAAGTTCTTTAACACAGGATACAGGGCAGTAGCCCTCAGACCAGACCCAGTGCTGTGCACACTCCTGGATGCTGCCGTCTTTCTAGGCTGGCGTTGCTGCGCCTGAGTACACAGCCACTGTGTGGCGTGCAGAGCTTGCTGCATCTGCAGCGAGGCACCTGCATCCTGAGGAGTCCCACTGTGTACAGAGTGTACCTGGTTTCCCAGGCGGGCAGGAGAGCCACTGTTCCTGTCCTGCAGCAAGGAGCTCTGCTCCTGGGTGAGCGGGCCCAGGCTGACTGTGTGTTAGACTCGGCTCCAACCTCGGACAGATTCCGAAAAGAAAGAACACAAAACGTGCCCTCAAAATAAGCTGCACGTCACTGCAGCTCTCACTCAGCCAACAATAGTTACTTGGTTTTCCTTTGTTGCCTGCAGGTCGTTTTTTCTTTAGGGTTAAAGAAGTAGGTGCCTAGGAGCCAGCCCAGTGGCATAGTGGTTAAGTTTGTGCGCTCTGCTTCGGCGGCCCACGGTTCACGGATTTGGATCCTGGGCACAGACCCATATGTTGCTCATCAAACCATACTGTGGCAGCATCCCACATACAGAATAGAGGAAGATTGGCACAGATGTTAGCTCAGGGCTAATCTTCCTCACCAAAAAAAAAAAAAGGTGCCTTGAACATTAAACCTTAGTGTACAAATATCTCTAAAACCACCAGATGTCCTCAATTAAAATCTAAGAATTAGAAATTCAAATTGTGCCTTGTACACTATTTGTTCCAAGTAACAAGCGAGCATTTTAGAACATATCTTATTTTTGTTATGTTCTTTTATGATTCTTTTTAGCCATTCTCTGCATTGTTTCCTCAGGTGGCAATTGTTCTTGCCCCTACAATGACATCTGAGTATTTCTCTCAGATTATTACAACACCCACCAGCCGTCCTGAGAGGGCTCCTGAGAGAAACAATACAAAGAGTTTGTCTACAATTACTTCTCTGTGATGAAGGAGGAAAAATTCATTGGATCAAGGAAAAAACTTCCATTAAAATAAAAACAGTTGGGGCCAGTCTGGTGGCACAGAAGTTAA
This sequence comes from Equus quagga, assembly GCF_021613505.1. NCBI lineage: Eukaryota > Metazoa > Chordata > Mammalia > Perissodactyla > Equidae > Equus > Equus quagga. Next base: position 38,285,947 of record NC_060287.1, on the reverse strand, counting down.
GTTTGCATATTCTGCTTCAGCGGTCCGGGGTTCACTGGTTTGCATCCTGGGTGTGGACCTGTGCACTACTTGTCAAGCCATGCTGTGGCAGGCGTCCCACATATAAAGTAGAAGAAGATGGGCACGGATGTTAGCTCAGGGCCAGTCTTCCTCAGCAAAAAGAGGAGGATTTGTGGCAGATGTTAGCTCAGGGCTGATCTTCCTCAAAATAAATAAATAAACAATAAAAACAAAATCCATTTCCACAAATCAACCAAAATGGATTATCTAATTCTCTAACCAGGAGATAGTTATTGAGCCTTAAGCATTAAGACAGACCAGATTCACAATGTTTATTATTGCCATAGGAGCCCTCATATTAAAACAGCAATTTGAGTCAGTTTAGCACTATAATATGAAAACAGTGAGCACATCCTTTCGTGGATGGTGTTTAATTCTGGCCCAGTGCTCTGGTGCTGCCAGGTGCCACTCGGGATGAATTCTGGAGGGCCCAACTCCTTGCCCTGTCTTCTCTAAAAAGCTGATGAAAGATGAAACCCAACACGGAAAGGCGCCGCGCCTGGGAAATCAGCAGTAATCTTGACCTGCGCACCTGGGAAAGAGGAGGGCAAGCGTGCCTTGACTTGCTTGGAGTAAACTATGGAAAGAGAGATCCATGAAACATGAATCTCAGGGTGACCACAAGAGGTTTCACTGTAGAATCCTGTTACATTACAAGAACACTTAGAACAATTTGCTTGTTAACTCCTCTCCACCAAAACCAAAATCTGCTAAACAGAACAAAACCAAAGAGAAGAAAACTGGTCTCTTCGTCAGCAGTTCAATATGGCGGAAGAGGGTGGGGTCAGCAGCTGTCCACTCCTCTGCTCCGAGAGCTGGCTCTTCCTCCTGGAGAGTCCCGGCCAAATGGCCAGTGTCAGAAATGGAAAGAGCCCAGGGTCTCCAGGGTACTTCAGAGTAAGGAGAGTTCTAGAACTCACACAACCCAGAGCCTGCTTTCCACCAAAGCAGTCAGCCAGGAGGGCTACATCCTCACTCAGAATACCCTCACTCGTCAGGACGTTTTTGGAACTCCTCCTGGAATTGCCTTCAGAGCCAGTCTGTGAGCCATACCCAAATACCAGTGTCGCTGCCTGAGATTCGGACCCCGTGTCCTCATCAGGAGCCTAGTGCTGACATTAGTCCCGCCACACTGGACTGGCGGGTTATGATGAGCTTTGTGCGTGAGCCGCTCACGACGGGGAGGGGACTGGGCAGCTGAGCTTGGGCCTCCCAGCACTCACACAGCTGGTCCTCTCACCTCCTCAGCCTGCAGGCTCCCCTCTTCGGGCTCCCTCAGAGAAGCCTTTGCTCCCCCGCCCCCTCGCTGAAAAGGCTGGAGCGCCCCAAGGCCCAGTCTTCAGACCCTCTCACTCCCTGGAAGGTGCGTCGCTGCCGCGGGCTGGGAATGCTTTCCACAGCGGGTGATTCACGGTGCTGCCTCCAGCCCCAGCCTCCTCTGGAGCTTCAGCTCATCAGTCTGGCTGTGCACTTGCGCCTCCCTCTGAAGGTCGCACAGGCCTCTCATGCCTAATGTGTGCCCAGCCAAACTCTTGATTCCTCTGCTTGCTCCTTCCCCAGTCCTCCCCTGGCATCCCCACTGTCCCGGCTCAGCCCCCAAACAGCATCACCCTGGACCTCCCTCTCTCACATCCCTCTCCCTTCGGCATGTACCTTGAATCTGGTCACCTCGGTCATCGTCACTGCTGCCCCTCTGGTCAGGCTGCCGCCATCTTCTCACCTCTGCTGCAGCTGCCTCCCGTCCTCTCGGCCGGCCCTCAGCAGCCCGCACGAGCGTGGTGAGCCGTCCATCAGGCCAGGGCCTGCCCCTGCTCAGAGTACTGTCCTGAGTCTTCACAGCCGTCTCGAGGCCTCGGTGTCTCCCTGACCTCCTCTCCTGACACTTCGGCATCCTCAGCTGCACTCCACACACGCACTGCGGCCCTTGTCGCTCCACATGCTCATTGCCCAGGGCTGCTGGAGGGCCTTCCACTGCTTTCCGTGGCCTGTGATGCTCCGCTTGCAGATCTCTGCGTGGCTCGTCCTTCACTTCACTCAGGTCTCCACTCAAATACCTGAAGAGTGGCCCCACCTCGTCTCTCCAACCCTTCACGCCATTCCGTCTTTATTTGTATTATGTGACATAGGCCATTCTGTCTGTTTGTTGTCAGTGTCTCCACCTGCATATAAGCTCCATGAGGGAAGAACTCATCTCGTTCACTTCTGAGCCTCCAGTTCCTAGGAGGGGGCCGGGAGCTCGGTGAACACCTGTCGTAAATGAGCTGCCCCAGTGCTCCAAGCTGCAGCACCCCTGCCCGTGGCACGAGCCGCCATGGGATGGGTGAGGCCCCTACACCGTGGGGATGGGTAAGGCCCTCTGCTGCCACGGACGCAGGGAAAGCCCCTTCTCACCAGCAGGCTCTGCGGAGGGGCTGCTGAGCCCCAGCAGTGTAATTTGTGAGACAAAAGAAATACAGTCTCTAGTCTCTACTCTCTTACCTAGTTAGAGGTTAAAAAAAAAAAGTTCCAGGCCATTAACAAGCAGCAGATCAGAAAGTACAAATGTGAGTCCGTTTGTAGCACTCACCACGGGACGCTGAAGCAGGAGTGGTCTGACTTGGGGACGGGATGTCTGGAAGGGCTCCCTAGAGAGTGGTTTCAGGCTGCATGTTGAGGGTCTGAATGTAACACATCAACCATTTAGATCACGATGAGATGAACTGGTGAAACTTTATGTAGTAGGCTACTTCGTATTTCTCAGTTTTTCTTTCCATAACTCAAAGAAATGGTATAACTGCAGCCTTTCCAAATTAAAACTCCCTCATAATGGATGTGCACATCTTGGCTTCTTCCATCAGCTCATCTGTTTCTGAATTACACTCTAGCAGCAGATTCCTCACTTCCCTCTTCCCAAAATCACTTGTCGACTTTTTCAACACGATACTTTAGACAACAGATCGCACACAGAGAGAAGTGGAAAAGGTGTTACTTAGCCCAGCTGGGAATTTGCTTCTTCTGTAAAATGCACTCGTGTAGCAGACGGGTCAGCTCTCATGTACATGTCGAGCCTGAATCACAACCGGATTCGTCCTGCTCAACACGCGCCAGAGTGCACTGAGGAGGAAGGTGGGCACGGATCTTAGTTCAGGGCCAGTCTTCCTCAGCAAAGAGAGGAGGATTGGCAACAGCTCAGGGCTAATCTTCCTCAAAAAAAAAAAATTAAAAAAAATCCATTGAAATAAGCAGGTGTCAGTAGCCATAAAAGAAATACCACTGGCAAAGACAGAATTCTCAGAATGGTGCATCATCTCTTACATGGAGACAACACATAATTTTCCAATTTCAGATTCAGTGTAGGTTTAACTGATAAATTTGGCATAGCCCGGGAGAAAACACACAAGCTCAGGCACAGGGTTTGTAATCAGAGGGCTGGGATGTAAGCACCAAATACGGTACTTCCTAACTGACTGGCCTTCTCAGGGAAGGTATTCACATGCTTCTGGGCCACCGTTTCCTCCTCGATAAACTGGAACGTATACCCGTTTCCGAGAGTTTTACAGAGCACGTTAGCTGGCGCGTGGAAATGCGTGCTGGGCGCAGTAATACTCCGTGACTGAAGCCGTGAGGACTCTCGCTGGCTGTTGCGCTTCCTTCTGCCGTGCGGATTCTCACACACCTATGGCCCCATGGGATTTAGGCATCTTCTCCGAAAGATCTTTTCGAGAGTTACCTTCTGGTTTAGTTTCCGGGGAAAATTCAGTTTATAGGTAGTAAATTTTAAAGATGAGAGTTTGTGCCATCAAATATGTTTTTGTGTACTGCGATAACACAGTGTGGGGAGGAGCAGAGGTGGGACTGTGAAGAGGAGGCGGTGGGCGCACACTGCCTGCTCCTACGTGCCTTTGGAGGAGGAGGATGGCCATGACCCCAAGGGAAACACGAAGCTACCAGATTTCCTCATGTCGTCACTGTCGTTATTGGACTTTCACCCTCACACGACGAGGAAAAAGATTGGAAGAAAAACACGAAAGTACCAGTGGGACCTGTGGGACAACATCAAGCTTGTCAGTAGAGTCTTAGAAGGAGAGTAGGGGGAAGACACTAAAAAATTTGAAGAAATCATGGCCCAAAATGTCCAAATTTGAGGTAAACTATAAACCTACAGATCTAAGGAGAGAAAACTACACCAAAGCACCTCATAATCAAATGGCAGAAAACCAGCGGCAAAGAGAAACTGCTAAACGCAACAAGGGGAAAGCACGCTGGGTAGAGAGGAACAGAGGTGAGAAGGGCAGCGGGCTCCTTGGCAGAGACCACGCGGGCGAGGACCCCAGGGCAGCACCGTGCAAGTCGTGACAGAAAACCCTGCACCCAGCAGGAGGGCCTTCCGGAAATAATGAGGACGGGACACCTGTCAGACAGCCCGAAGCCGAGGGAACGCTCTGTCAGCACACCTGCCCTCAGGAAGTGTTCTCCCGGCGGAAGGAAAATGAGACCAGGTGGGTCTCGGGATCTACACGGAGGAAAGGGGAGCGCCAGCAACGTCAGATATGTGGGTATTTTTCTTCGTATCTTTTCAAAGACTTTAAAAGGTAGCTGTTTAAAGTGAAAATAATAAAAATGTATTTTGAGGTATTCAACATATGTACGACAACAATTGCCAAAGGATGGAAGGGGAAAATGGCGTGTGTGTAGGCTGCTCGCACGGCATGTAAGCAGTGTGATGTGTTTTGAAGGTAGACTGTGGAAAGTTAAACGTATGTATTTTATACCCTAGGGTAACACTAAAAGAAAAATTTAAAAATCAAAGAGGTACAGCCAATAATGGAGATAAAATGGAATCACAAAATAATGCTAAGTTAATCCAAAAGAAAGCAGACATTGAAGGGAAAAAAGAACAAGGAACAGATAAGACAAGTAGAAAACAAATAGCAGGAGGACAGATTTAAATCCACGTAAGTTAATAATCACATTAAATGTAAATGATCTGTAAATGGCTTGGGGTTCACAGGTTTGGATCCCGGATGTGGACCTACACACCACTCATCAAGCCATGTTGTGGTGGCATCCCACACACAAAATAGAGGAAGACTGGCACAGATGTTAGCTCAGGGACAGACTTCCTCAGGCAAAAAGAGGAATACTGGCAACAGATGTTAGCTCAAGGCCAATCTTCCTCACCAGAAAAAAAAAAGGTAGAGATTGTCAAATTAAAAGTACAAGACTTGGGCTGGCCCAGTCGCGTAGCGGTTAAGTGTGCACGTTCCACTTTGGCGGCCTGGGGTTCGCCGGTTCGGATCCCAGGCGTGGACATGGCACCGCTTGGCACACCATGCTGTGGTAAGCATCCCACATATAAAGTAGAGGAAGATGGGCACGGATGTTAGCTCAGGGCCAGTCTTCCTCAGCAAAAAGAGGAGGATTGGCAGCAGATGTTAGCTTAGGGCTAATCTTCCTCAAAAAAAAAAACAACAACATAAAAGTACAAGACTTACCTGGTGGCATAGTGGTTAAGTTCGTGTGCTCCGCTTCTATGGTCCAGGGTTTGCAGCTTCAGATCCCACGTGCAGATCTAGCACTGCTCATCAAGCCATATAGTAGCAGCATGCCAATAAAATAGAGGAAGATTGTCACAGATGTTAGCTCAGGACCAATCTCCCTCACAAAAAAAATAAAGAAACGTAAAAAAGAAAGAAAAATACAGGGCCTAACTGTATGCTGTTTACGAGAAAGCCACATTAAATATAAAGATGTGTAGGTTAGGGGCCGACCTGCTGGCACAGCAGTTAAGTTCGCATGTTCTGCTTCTCAGCGGCCTGGGGTTCACCGGTTTGGACCCCGGCTGCGGACATGGCACTGCTTGGCAAAAGCCATGCTGTGGTAGGTGTCCCATGTATAAAGTAGAGGAAGATAGGCATGGATGTTAGCTCAGGGCCAGTCTTCCTCAGCAAAAAGAGGACTGGCAGTAGTTAGCTCAGGGCTAATCTTCCTCAAAAAAAAAAAAAAAAAAGACGTGTAGGTTAAAGGATGGAAATGTATTTTAAAATATTTTATATATATATCAATATTACATATATAAAATGTATACGTATATATATGTATATAAAAAACATACACGAAAACTAGTTCAAGGAAAGCTGCAGTGGCTCTCCTGACATCAGGCAAAGTAGAATTCAGTGGAGGGATTATTGGCAGGGGTGAGTGAGGACATTTTGTAATGGTAAAGGAGTCAATTCATTAAGAGAGCGTGACATTCTCAAATGTGTATGCACTTAGTGACAGAGCTTCAAAACACGTGGAGTGAAAACTGACAGAGCTGAATGGAAAAATGAACAAATCACAATGACGGTCAAGATTTTGACATCTCTCTCGATAGGAGATAGAACAGGCAGACAGAAAATCCGTCAGGATGGAGAAGACTGAACATCGCCAGCCCACTTGAGAGCAGCGGCGTCTGTAGAAGGCACCACCCAGAACAGTGGAATACACGTTCTTTCCAGGAGCGCCTGGGGCATTGACAAGACGCACCGCATTTTGGGCTGTAAAACAAGTCTCAATAAATTTAAAAGGATTGGAATCATACATGATATGTTTCCTGACCATAGTGGAATTAAATTGGAAGTCAATACTAGAAATCTAATTAAATTAGAAATCAAAATTAGAAAGATATCTGGAAAATCTCCAAATATTTGGAAATTAGGTAAGTCAATTTAAGTTAGAACATGTGCCATACAGCGTATTGAAGACTAAGGTGGTGTCACAAAGTCAAATAAATGACTGGTCTCACCATTCTCTAAGAGTTAGAAACGCTTTATGTACTACATGATGTTGTATACTATATTAGTCATGCATAATAGATTATCCCTATATATGCAAAACGTAAAGATGCATAAGCATTCTCTTCATTGCAAATTAACCAGGGATCCTCACGCCGTCACCAGATACGACTGCAGACCCTGGAAGACTTGCGAAGTCTCTGTGCAGCAGGCTTCGCGCCCCACCATGCTCTGTGAAGGCTCCTGGCCTTACACCACCCTTCCAGAACTCCTCTCCTTAATTGCTGCCTCCCTCGGGCTTGCTCACTCCTCCCCCATCTTCCGCCGTTCACAACTCCCGGGATGCTCCCTCTGCTCTTTCTACCCCTCGCCCTGCACACAGCCCCTCTCCCCGCAGCTCCACTGATTCTGCTTTTCCCCAGGAACCCAGGGACATGTAGACATGAGATCTAATGGCCTTACTCAGTCCTCAGCCTCTTGATCTTGTTTTCTCTCCTCAGGCTCTTGAATGCCGCCCTGGCTCAGCTCAGCTCCTTTGCTGGAGCAGCTGTGAAGCCATCACAGGCTCTGCTTTCCCTTGCTGTAGCCTAACGGAGAGGACACGTCAAGGCTCAGCCTTCCCCACCTCAGTTCTGGGCACCAGCTGTGCCTGTAATTAGTAGGTGCTCACTAATGTTTAGGTAGTTAATGAATGAATCAATGAGTGAACACAAGAATGACTTGTTCCCCCAAAAGTCGCCTGCCACTTCCCTGCGTGGGTGAGCAAAGCAGGGTTTGATTCTGGTTCCCTCCACTTGCTAGCACAGTGACTCCAGAAAAACCACTTTCTGAACGCCACTGTCCACTGTGACGGGGTGAACGAGGCCCACTCAGCACGCGGCTGGGAGGGTGAGTCCTGCGTGCACCGGGCCTGGGGCTCCTGCACACGCAAGTGCTCTGTAAACTGGCTGTGCAATGTGCGGTCCAGGGGACACAGGTTCTCCCAAGAACTTGTAAGTAACGCTGCCTTCTCAAAGTGCAATGAGGAAAGCCCAGATACTTAGAATGTACAAATTAGGGACCTAACTGAAAACAGATAGGTAGAGAGTTGTGGACCTTGTTGCCTCCTCCAGAGACCAGAGCAAAGTTCTTTCCTTCACCTGATGGAACACGGATGTGCCTCAGACTCCGGGTCTCTGCTGAGCAGCAAGCAGGGAACGGGACTCGGTGTCTGCCCTCACAGGGCACAGACAGTGTGGCTGTGGTGGTGGGCACCCCGGTGGGACCCCGTCCGCTGGACCGTGGCATGAGGTCACAGAGAGACAGCGTTGGGGAGGGTGCTGAGGACTGTCCAGGACGGGAGCCCCTCACTGGAGCCGAGTGCCATGCTGAGGGACGGGGCGACTCCCCAGGCATCTGGGCTTATCTCCCTCTACACTCCGTACATCCTTCCCTCTGCTCTGATTCCTGAGCTTTGGAGGCAACTTTGTGATGGGTAGTTTGGGTTGCTAGGGAGACAGAAACTTGGAAGAAGGTGCCCTTGATGGGGACGAGAGCATCCCAGTCACCAGCAGTGACTGCCCCAAGGTCAAGTTCTGTGCTAGCCCCTTACTCCATAAACCTCAGTTTCTATGAGTGAGCATGACCCGAGGCAGCCTTTCCTTGTCCAGATCATTCTGGGGCCGTAAAGGAGGGCGGAGGCCCAGACTATGGGCCCAGCAGGTCTCGTAGCAGACTGCCATTCCCAAACCTTCCCCTGGACAACATCACAGTCACTTCACTGTGCCCTTTCAACCTGCGATTCTGTTTAGCACCTAAATGTGACGAAAACAATCCTCCATCCTTTTATCAGTCTGTTGCCACACACTGGCTGACTCCTCTGAAGACACTGAGCACATCTAGAGTTGCATGTTTACCTTGAGAGTAACAGTTCTCAACACCTTTTTCTGAGTTAAAAAACCCTCAAAAATTCTGATAAATCCTCTGCTAACCCAACATAACTACCCCCCCCCCCCCCCCCGCCCCCAATTACAAGGCTGTGTCTCTTGGATGAAGTCGGCAATCTGCTGGACAGATCCTGGTTCCCTGCTGGGAGAGGCCCCCTCTCCTCAGCCCCTCGGGACTGCGGGAGCATGGCCAAGTGAGAGCTGCTTCGCCCTCTTTCCTGCTGGGGGTGGCAGAGGAGAGCCAGCAAGACGAGCCAGCAGACACAGAGCTCTCGCATCCTGCTCTAAGCCCTTCTACCCCCGGGCCTCAGGAGACCACGGGGATGCACAAGGGTGATGGAAGTGCGGGGGCGGTGTGAGGTCTTCCCTCCCCTTCCTCCCTTCTGGTGGGATTCACCATTACAAGTTCACCAAGGGCCCATGTGGCCACAATGGGCTCCTGGTGGGGACAGTAGGGTGAAGTTTTGTCTGTGTAGTTTGGAAATTGCTGTTTATGGAGTGCTAACTGTGTACCAAGCATTTTGATAGACACTTTCACGTGGCTCCTCATTTAGTCTTTACAGTAACAATGTAGATGATTTAAATCTTCAGTTTATAGATGAGAAAATGAAGGCCCAGCAAGCCTTTAAGTAACTTTTCTAGGATGGCAGTGGTGAGTGACTCCAAATTGCTTGTCTCACCTCTGTATGCTGCTGCTGTGCTCTGGCATGGAGATAAAGTCTTAGCTCATGCTTTAGCTTATGCATTTAATATATGCATTTTTTTTAAACAAAGGTAATTAACCAGATAATTAAGTGTGAGCATGTGTCAGCATGTGTGTGAGCGTGTGTCTGAGCTGTGCTTTAAGGAGCCAGGTAGCTGTCAGGAAATATGAGTTTGGTGTTTTCTTTGTGTCACTGTGAGCGCCTGTGTTGGAGAGATGTGGCATTGGGAGTCATTGCCTGTGACAACAGCTGTCGTAGGGTGTGGAGTTAGGGATGTCTCAGTGCCATGTCCTTGTCCTCTGGTCCTTAATTAGCCACAGCTTAGTTCTCAGAGTACTGTTTTGTTCTGTCCTTCCTTCCCCTCCCCAGTTGAGGTAGATGTGGGGTAGATGGAAACACCTGTCACCATCTAGGGAACCAGCATCCCTTAACCCGTAGAGCTAACTGGATGGGGATGATGAGTGTGTATATGGAGAATAGGGAGGGGGAGAGGAGGTGAGCAAGGAGGGAGTTCTTGGACCTTCCTTCCTGTCAGAGGGAGGGTTGTGTGTGTCAGGGGCTTCTGTCTAGGGAACCTAGGCCAGCACACACCAGCTTTAGGGTAAAACATTTCAGGTCTCCTTGTGTTCAAAGAAATGCAACTTACAAATTCCTAATCATCCTATTGAAATATGGTGACATCCTAACCTTTCAGTCTGGATTTTTCCACAAATCCATGCAGATAGTAACAGGGAAGAGCGTTGCCTGCCGCTAATGATGATCCGTCTTTGGCCAGCAGTAAATCCTCCATGCTGGTGCCTGGGCCTGGTGTGGGCACACGTGTGTTGAGTTGCACACCTTGTGGAGCCACTTATTTCTCAGCTGTTCAGCGTGGGGGTAATGTGGTTATTTAAGCCTAGCTGCAGGCCCTGTTCCAGTGCTGCTGCTGCTGCTGACGGGTGTGACTGAGTGAGCTGCGTGCTTATTAGAGACGTTTGTCTGTGACGATGCCTGTGACTTGAGAGCTCAGAGCTGTGGAGGATGTCACTCAGGGAAGCTCTGTGGTTACCTGGTTAAAACTGCGTTCCCAGTTTATAGCTGTTAGTGGCTCTGTTAGCACAGCTTCTCCTCCCCTACACTCCCCCTCCCCACTCCCAAGTGATTTAAATATTATGGACAGTCACAAGAAATCTGTCTACTGTCTGGGAGGAACATTGTATGTGCAGTGATTCTGCGTCCATCCAAGCTCTTGGTAGGACTTGGTGAGGAGAAAATGGCTCCAAAATGTCAAGAGGGGACTAAATTGATGAAAATGTGGGAAAAACCCAAGCAGAATATGATTTCATTTGTTTTGATTTGCCTGGGCTTTAATAATGAAATAATGCTTTTTTAAAATGTTTGGTCCCATGTGTATGATTTTCAAAAACATGCAAAACTAATCTATAGTGATAGAAATCAGGACATCAGTTGCTTAGGAGTAGAATTGACTAGAAGGGAGGGGGCATGAGGGAGCTTCATGGTGACGGAAATGTTCTGTATCTTGTTAGGATTATGTTTTCTATGGGTGTATACATTTGTCAAAACTTTTGAATTGTACATAGAAGATTTATGCAGTTTACCCTGAGTAAATTTTAACCTCATTTTGACAAGACCATCCAAGAAACATACTTTTATTTACGTAATTTTACATTAAATGTAACTAATCCCTATCTACTGGTGTCAACTTTTTTACAGTTCAAGTGAAGGATAGAAGCTTTACCTTCCTTCATATAATCCCATTTCATCTAAAATTGTCTTAAATATTCCCTCTAAATACGTTGGGAACCATATGAGACACTAGAATAATTTTTACTTCAACCAACAAACATAATTTAGAGAAATCAAGAGAAGAATTGGAGTGTGTACGTACCCTTATTTTTATTCTTTCCTCCTTCTTGATGTTCCAAGGTTCTTTCTTTTATCATTTCCTTTCTGTTTAGAGAACTTCCTTTAGCTATTCTCTCTTCTGTTTCTTCTTTTAGATTTGCAGAAAAGTTACGGAAATTGTATGGAATACCCCTCACCAAGCTTCCCCTAATGTTAACATCCTACATAACCGTAGAATAGTTTTTGAAACAGGAAATTAACATTGGTACACCTTTATTACCTAATCTTCAGCCCTAATTCAAGTTTTGCCAGTTTTCCCACTAATCTCCTTTTCCTGAAAACAGCTTTGAGATGTAATTCACGTACCATGAGATTCAACCATTTACAGTGTATAATTCAGTCATTTTTAGTATGTTCATAGAGTTGTGCAACCATGACCACCATCTAATTTTAGAATATGTTTATCACTACCAATAGGAACCCCCCATACCCCTTAGCAGTCCCCATTCTCCTTTCCACTCAGCCCCTGGAAACCGCTCATCTGCTTTCTGTCTCTACTGATTTACCTATTCTGGGCAATTCATAAAATTGGAATTTTTATTTTAGGCTTTTGTGTCTGGCTTCTTTCATTTAGCGTGTTTTCAAGGATCATCCATGTTGTAGCATGTGTCACTACTTCATTCCTTCTCATTGCCAAATAAATATTCCATCATGTAGAAGCACCACATTTTGTTTATCCATTTGTCACTTGATGGACTTTTGGGCTGTGTTATGAATTGTCAAATTAACACTTCTTAACTGAAGCACAGGTTGCCGGATGGTGAGCTGCAGTTCAATAATAGCCCACAAGAAGAACTGAAAAAGAGAAGTTCATTACTCACAGGTCCTGGAGGAAGTACACAGCGTGCCTTGAGGGACCACACAGGGAGGTCAAGGCAGAGTGCAGACAGAGACAGGCCCCAGGGCACATGCGTTTTTGAGGGTCTGTTGGTGAAGTGCTTTGGGGTTCCCAGGCTACAGCTGAATTGGTCAATTCAAACCAAAAGACTGCAGTTTTGGTAAGCCCCATGGGGGTCTTATCTAAGGGGCACATAAGGGAAAGGCTCTGGGAGGCAGGGGAGATTGTTGATCACAAGGGCTATTGGAGAAATCACTTCAGGGACTTATATTTGCTTTGGACTCTGTGGCTGTTATTTAGGGCATGTGCTTGTGTCAGGGGCCAAGTGTCAGTTGAAGGTCCCTGCAGACCATTTGGCCAAACAAAATGGATGTCAAGGCAGCAATGCCATGGAGTAGGTGAGCTAAACTCTCGATAGGCTGTTACTGAATAATGCTGCTTTGAACATTTCTGTGCAGGTTTTTGTGTAGTCCAGCCATTCTTTTAGTGTAGATCTGCTGGCAACAGATTCTCTTAGTTTTTCTTCATCTGTCAATGTTTTGAACTCCCCTTCATCTCTGAAGGACATTTTCCCTGGGTGTAGGATTCTGGGTTGCCAGTTCTTTTCTTTGAACACATGGAAAATGTTGTGCCACTTCCTTCTGGCCTCCATGGTTTCTGATGAGAAATCCAGTATTGTTGAATTATTTTTCTCCCATAAGTGAGGTGTCATTTCTCTCTTGCTGCTTTTAAGATTTTTTTCTTTGTATTTAGTTTTCAGAAGTTTTGCTGTAATGTGTCTTGGTGTAGATTTCTTGAGGTCTATCCCACTTGGCTTTTGCTCAGCTTGTTGGATCTGTATGTTTCTGTCTTGCCAAAGAGCGTAAAATTTCAGCCATTATTTCTTAGAGTATTTTCCAGCCCTGCCAACTTTCTGTCTCTTTCCAGAACTGCAATGACATGAATGTTAGATCTTTGTTATGGTTCCACTGGACCCAGAAGCTCTGTTCATTTTCTTTTTCAGTCTATTTTCTGTCATTCAGATTGGGTAATTTCTCTTGTCCCATTGTCCAGTTCACTGATTGTTTGCTCTGGCCCCTCCATTCTTCTCCACCAAGTTTTTCATTTCAGTTACTATATTTTTCAGTTCTAACATTTCATTTTGTTCTTCTTTGTATCTTCTCTTTGCTGAGACTTGAAGTTTTTTCATTTGTTTCCAGGAGGTTATGGTTGCTCATTGAAGAACCTTTTTTATGACTGCTGAAAAACCCTCCCCAGATAATTGTAACACCTGTGTCATCCCTGTGTTGGGGCAGGTGAATGCCTTTTCTCATTCAAGTTGCTACACCCATTTCCAAACCCATAATTGAGCCATCTATTGGAATCTTTTCAGTCTCAAATAATAAGTTTTTCCATGATTAATTTAAAAGAGAAATTGTATAGTTATCACTCAGAATTTGCTAATCTGTGGCCCAAACAGACCCGAGTTCTGTGTTATCTCCTGCTTGTGCAGTTTGGGTGCATCAGCCATTTGCCTTCCCTTCGTCTGTATTCTCTTCAAATGCTGTCACTGAGCTGACCGTGTTTCCTTCTGGTGACATCATCATGAAGTTATTCCCGGTGGCTGCATCCTTAACTACATTTGTCTCATTTATGACTTCCAGTGGCTCGTTTTATTTTACCCTCTTTTGAGGGCTTCATAGCTGTCTCTTCAGCTTGCCTAATTATTTTGTTTGTTCTGAAATGTCCTTATAATTTGTATTACGTCAACCTTAGCCACATAAAATACAATCTTTTAAGTCGTTCAGCAAATACTTATTGTATTGGGGATGGAATGATGAGCAAGACAGACAAGGTCGTTGCTTTCCTGAAGCTTTTGAAGCCTAGTACCTGAGGATTACTGTAAATGCTCAATAAGAACATGATTACCTTTTGACCTTGTTCCCAAGACAGACATAGATGAAAAGAAATTAATCTTGTCAACTTGCTGTTTTCTTGTTTAACCTGAGAGGTGACTCAAGGGTCACGAGGATTTGTGAGCTTGTTTTACAGAAGAAAAAGAATACCTTCAAGGAAGTTAACGTCACCAAATAAGCAGTGCCCAGCTTCTGTTGACACCAGAAGTCAGATTGCCCAAGGGCTGATCTGGAGTGAAAGAAACGAAGATTACTCCTTTGTTTCTCCAAACTCCTCCTGCCAAGCCCCTAGCTCTGTAAAAGCCCCTGCTTTCTTCTCTGTTAAGGCGGATTTCAGAAAACCCATCCTCCTGCCTTCTTGTCTTGGCCATTAGAATAAACCTTTCTCCTTCTCCAAGCACTGATGTCTCAGTGATGGGCTCACTGCTTATCAGACACACAAACTTGAGATTAAGGTTTGGTACCACTTTGAGTCTAGTTGGGGAGGAGCGAAGATAACTTCATAGAATAAATGGTATGCAGAGAATTTAAATAGGGTGATGGGTGACAGAGTGAGTGGGTAGTAACTTTACACTGGGTGGGAAGGGACGAGCTCTCTGAGGAGATGATATTTAAGCTGAAATTTGATTATTTTGTAGACTTTCCACCTCTCTGTTTTCATTACCCTTCTGTTCTTGCATGTTGTACACTTCTTCCATTAGAGCCTGTTATGGGCTGAATTGTTGAAAATTCATATGTTAAAGCCCTAACCCTGAGTGTCTCCGAATGTGACTGTATTTGGAAATGGGGCCTTTAATGAGATAATTAAGTAAAAATGAGGCCGTTAGGTTGGATCCTAATCCAGTCTGACAGGTGTCCTTGCAAGAAGAGATTAGGACACACAGATGCTAGGGATGTGTGAACACAGAGAGCAGGCCATCTGCACGAGAGGAGAGAGGCCTCAGGGGAGCCAACCCTGCTGACCCCGTGATCTTGAACCTCCAGCCTCCAGCACTATGAGAAAATAACTGCCTGTTGTGCAAACTCCCCGGTCTGTGGCATTTGTTACGGCAGCCGAGCTAAGGCAGAGCCCTTAGCATGCTGACCACAGGTATGTTAAATTCCCTGTCTGATAATTCCAACATCTCTGTCTTATCTGAGTCTAGTTCTGATGCTTGATTGGTCTCTTCAGACTTCATTTCTTTCCTTTTAGCATGCGTTGTAATTTTTGGTTGAAGGCTAGGTATTATTTATTGGGTAACAGGAACTGAGATAAACAGGCGTCAGTGTGAGGTGTTATGTTAGTCTGGCAGGGGTTGGGCAGTGTTGAATATAGGTTCCAGAGGCTTCATATTCCTCTGTCGTCCTTGCGCTTTCTCACCTGTTGCCTCTGAGTTTCCCTGACAACCCACCTTAGATGGAGCCTGCATCTTGCAGTCTCCCAGCTGTAATCCTCTGTGTTTATAGTTCCTGCTGTGTGTGCCATGTCTGGTGATCCCTGTTAGTATGAGTTAAGGTGTGTGAGAGGAGGGCAAGTGTTCTGTCATCTTATGATTAAATCTTGGTCTTGTGGTGGCCTGTGTCTCTGGGCTCTAACCCTCACAAGTGTTTCTTAGCCCTCTCCCCTCCTTAGGTGAGTCAGGAACAGAAGAAGGGCCAAAGTGGGAGAATACCCTTCTCCTTGGGTGGGATAAGGCTTTGGTAAAGTCTTTTCTCCTGGAGAAATTCCCTTTGTTGTCGGAAGCACCCTGGCTGTATTGCATGATCTTTCTATCCCCTGCCGGAGCTGTGTGAGAACCTGATGGGGCTCTGGGAAGTCAAACTCAACTGTGGGGCCCCCCTAGACTGAACCCCCAGGAGTTTCTTACGTTCATAGTAGGCCACGCCCAGCTTTCAACAATTTGTCAAAATGATCATTTATGTGTTCTATTAGCTTATGGCTCTAGTGACTTCTGTTCCAGGGAAGCTGATCTTGGCTGTGACTCTCTGGGTTTACCTCTTTCTCTAGAATTTAGTGTGGCCATTACCTGAAACCTCAGTTCAATGATAGGTCCAAGAAAATATTTGATTTTTAGTTTGTTCTCCTTTTCTTGTTGTAAGGATGGGACTGACAATTTCCAAGCTCTTTACATGTTAAGACTGCTAAGCTGAGATTTGGAAGGATCAAAGTGTTTGGTGATTAGAGGAAGAGCATTCTGGGCAGAGTAGACATCTAGGACAAAAGGACTAAGCATATTTGGGAAACAGAGCAGGCCGATGTTACTGGTTCATGGTGAGGAGGGGCGAGTGATGTCCCATGAGCCTGGGGATGCAGGCTGGGCGAGGTCAGATGGGGCTTGGTCAAGGACCTGGGATTTCATCCTGGATGCAGTGAGGATCTGCTGGAGAGCAGGGAGGTGACATAATCTGATTTCCATTTACAAGGTTTCATTCTGACTGCAGTGTGGAAGATGGATAGGGATGGGAAGAGGAGAGAATGGAAGTACTAAATAAGAAAGCCACTGAGAAGGTGATTACTGTAGTCTAGGTGAGACAAGATAGCTTAGCTTGGGTGGTAGTTATGGATTTAGGGTGTGTTGGAAGTGGATTGGAGAGTCATCAGCAGATATGTGGAATTTGAAGCCATGGGAGTGGGTGAGGGGTCACCTAGGGAAAGTAAGTGCAGAGGGAAGCCCAGGACGGAGCCCTGGAGGACTCAAACGTCTAGAGGCCAGTTATAAGGAAGAGGATCTGGTGGAGGGGGACTGCTTTGGGAAACCAAGAAAAGAAAGTATGTCAAGGAGGAGGGCATGGTCAGCTGTGGCCAGAGAGGTCAGTTGAGATGAGAGTGGAACAGTGACAACATGGAGGTCATTGGTGACCTTGAGAGAAGCAGTCTCAGGGAGGGGGAGGTGATCGCAGCATGAGTCAGGCTGAAGGAAGCTATGTGAGGCGAAGCAGTGGCCGCAACGACAGCCACATCCTTCAGGCAGAGTCTCTGGGAAGGGAAGCAAAAACTGGGCAGTAACTGGAGGCCAATTTGGGGTCAAGGAGTATGATTTCCTTGCCTTCTTCCCTCTTCTTTGAAGTGTGTAAGCTCAAGGCTCATGGAGCTGCTGGACAAATCCATGTTCCTGGGTGCCCAAGGAGCATTGTGCACAGCCTAAGACATGGCTGACGTGGCCTGGGCTATGGTCCAGAATCCACAGAGGTGGGTGCTCCGAGGTGGCTGGCGAGCCTGTAGGAGGGAGGAGTGCATGTGAGCGTGTGTCCTGAGACTTTCACCACAATCGGGAAGTGCCTGACAGGAAACCTTGATTACATTTGAAGTCCATTGGCATTATCAAAAATTTTATCAGCAAATGAAAAGGAAGATCTGTTG
This sequence comes from Equus quagga, assembly GCF_021613505.1. Taxonomy (NCBI): domain Eukaryota; kingdom Metazoa; phylum Chordata; class Mammalia; order Perissodactyla; family Equidae; genus Equus; species Equus quagga. The sequence goes on along the minus strand of NC_060287.1, from coordinate 38,268,525 downwards.
GATCCTTTAAATATAATTTCAACTCTTATACATTTTGGATGGTTGTACAGTGATAAACAGTTAGTACAATGGTTTATCACCTGCATATGTGAACAGATAGCATCATTTTGGTTGTGAAGAATTTGAAGAGGTCATTATTACCTGTTCTCAATTAGGAATTGTGTGAAGTCATTTGAAACATAAAATATAATGTGAAGAATTATGGTCACAGAAATAAGTTTCTCATTAAATTGGATAATATTTTGTTTGAAAAACACTTAACCAAAGCAGATATACAAACGGCAAGAAAGCACACGAAAAGATGTGTCTTTTCAATTATTTTGCCTGTTTTTATTGGGTTGTTTGTTTTGTTATTATTGAGTTTTCAGAGATCTGTTTACATTCTGGATTCAGGGTTTCTTTTAATCAGATAGGTGTTTTGCAAATATTTTCTCCCAGTCCAGTGGGTTGTCCTTTCATTTCCTAACTGTATCTTTTGAAGAGGAGATTCTTTTAATTTTGATATAGTTTATCAATTTTTGGATTGTGCTTTTGGCCTTATACCTAAGAAATCTTTACCTAACTCAAGGTTGCAAAGATTTTCGCTTGTTTTCTTCTAGAAGTTTTATAGTTTTGTTTTTTACATTTAGATCTATTATCAACTTTTCTGTAATTTTTGTATGGATTGAAGTTCTTTGCTTTCCATGTGGGTGTTCAATTTTTCTAGCACTGTTTGTTGAAAAGGCTGTTCTTCCTTGATTGAATTGCATTTATACTTCTTTTGAGACTTAACCATGCTGTGGTCTGTTTCTGGGTTCTCTCATTCTGTTTCATTTATTGCTGTGTCTGTCCCTTCACTACTACCACGTTGTCTTGATAACTGTAAATCTTGAAATCTAGTACTCTGAGTCCTCCAGTGTTTTTCTTTTTGTAAATTATTTTGGCTGTCCTAATTCCTTTGCTTTTTTAAATAAATTTGAGAATCAGCTTGTTGATTTTTACAAAACATCCTACTGGGATTTTGATTCAGATTGCATTGAATATATAGATAAATTTGGGGAGATTTGCCATCTTAACAATATTGGGTCCTCTCATCCATAAACATACTGTGTCTCTCCATTTAAGTTGTCTTTGATTTCTTATGTCAGTGTTTTGTGGCTTTTCAGCTTAGAAATCTTGCACGTATTTTGTAAAGATTTATATCTAAATGTTTCATGGTTTTGGTGCTATTATAAATGATAGTCTTTGAAAAATTTCATTTCCAATTTATCAATAATATAAGGATACAGTTGATCTTTGTATGTTCACCTTGTATCCTGTGACCTTGCTCAACTCAGTTACTTCTAGTAGCTTTGTTGTAGATTCTTTGGGATTTTCTCTGTAGACAGCATATCTTCTGCAAATAGGAACAGTTTAATCTCTTCCTTTCCAAACTATAAACCTTCCATTTCTTTTTCTTGCCTTGGGTTAGGATCTCCAGTATGATTTTGAGTAGGAGTGGTGAAAATGGACAGCCTTGCCTTGTACCTGATCTTAGGGGAGAGGCATTCAGTCTTGTACCATTAAGAACAACATTAGCTGCATGTTTTTTGTAGATGCCCTTTATCAAGTTCAAGATGTTCCTTTTTCCAGTTTGCTGATAGTTTTTATTATGAATGAGAGTTGAATTTTGTCAAAGGCTTTTTCTGCATATATTAAGGTGATCATTTAGTTTTTCTTCTTTAGTCCATTGTCATGGTAAGCAACATTAATTGATTTACAAATGTTGACCCAACCCTGCGTTCTACAGTAGATATCTGTTGTTTATGAAGTATTATCCTTTCTGTATATTACTGGATTCAACTTGCTAACAATTTGTTTAGGATTTTTCTGTCTATATTTATAAGAGATATTGGCCTTTTCTTTTAATATCTTGCCTAGTTTGGTATTAGGGTAATCCTGGACTCATAAAAAAAAGTTGAGACTTATTCCCTCCTTTTCTGTTTTTGGAAGACTTGTGTAGAATTACCATTATTTCTTCTTTAAATGTTTGATAGGATTTGCCATGTTTGTATATATGTATGTTTGTCATGTATTTGTATGTATATATATATGTATGTGTATATATATATATATTTTTTTTTTTTAGTGAATTTTTGTGATTATGTCTTTCAAGGAATTTGATCCATTCCATTCAAGTTGTAAAATTTATGGGCACAAAGTTGTTGGCAATATTGTCTTATTATTCCTTTAATATCTGTAGGATCTATAGTGATGTTTCCTCTTTCATTCTTGATATTCGTAATTTGTGTCTGTCTTCTCTCTCTCTATTCTCTTTGTTTAATCTGGCTAGAGTTTTATCAACTTTATAGATTTTTTAAAAGGGGTCAGCTTTTTATTTTATTGATTTGTTCCTCGATTTTTTTTTGAAGATTGGCACCTGAGCTAACATCTGTTTCCGGTCTCTTTTTTCCCCCTTCTTCTTCTCCTCCCTTGCCAAAGCCCCCCAGTACAGGGTTGAATATTCTAGCTGTAAGTCCTTCTGGTTGTGCTGGATCACTTCACTATGGGCCTTTCATTTTCCTTGCTGTGTCATTGTAATTTCTGATTGAATGTTGGACATTGTGTTGGAGGCAGTGGAGCAGAGGTCAGCAAACTTTCCCTGTAATGGGCCAGATAGTAAATACTTTGGACTTTGAGGGCCACATCATGGTTTCTGTTGCATATTATTTTTCTATTTTTTTCTTTTTAAACAGCCCTTTAAAATATAAAACCGCTCTTAATTCATAGCCTGTGCAGAAACAGGGCATGGGTTGCATTTGGCCCCTGGGCCATGGTCGACCAACCTGTGTACTCGAAAACGAGGTAGGTAGTGTTTACTCCTAGAAACAGCCATACCTCTTGTTCTGCTGAGCTGTTAGTGTCAGGGGCTGAGCTGGGTTAGGGTTTTGTTGTTGCTGTGGTTACCTTCATGCACCGCTGACTTCAAATTTCTCCCCTTTCCTTGTGCTGAGGGTGGGGGCTGAGCTGCCAGAGTGTCTTCCTCAGGTCCTGCTCCACCCTCCACTGTTGGCCTTCCCTTTGGCTCTGTGCCTCAGAGGAGTCTCCTTCTGTCCTGTGTTCCTTCCCCAGCTGTGGACTGCTCTTCTGGCCTCTGGGTGTTTGCTGGGCTGCTAGTGGAGGACAGAGGGGAGTTCTCTGTTGTTTTGGCTTAGCTCCTGTCTCCTGTGTCTGGGTGGTGGACCTTCCCAGTGATGCTGTCCCGCTCCTGTGGCAGCCACACTCTGCCCTGTGTCTTTGGCAGGTGTTGTGCTAGAGGCAGTTTCCTTCCCCTCCCCTAAAGCAGGAAGAGGCTGATGGTCTGGGCCCAGGAAGGCCCTGCCTCCCCCGGGTAGGCTCTGGGCGGCGGTTCCCACGGAGGGTTTGTTCAGTCCGCTCTTTCAATCCACTTACTTCCTAAAGGGTTTTTTAAGTGTAGTGCTAAGAAAGAGGTACTGATTTGGAGCCTGGTTCCAATGACAATATGCAATTAAGAAGTGAATTAATGGCATGTTAAAGACTCCCAGGAGGAAGAACTGGTAAGGGGAGTTGGGTTCATCCTGGTTAAGGGTCATAACTGTGTTGGGCTCTCGTTTCAGCCTAGCTGTTTTTAGTGGCTGCTACAGTATAGGCAGGGCTACCAGGTGCTGGAGCTGCAAGGAGCATTTGCATGGAACAAAATGGAATACCCTGTGAACATTGCAGCCTGTGACTTTGTGGGACTCAGTTCCCCTGAATAGAGGCCCTATCTGTATGTAGGCTCTGAGGGGTTTGCTGCACTTGGAGTGAAAATGAAGTAATACCTTTTAAAACAATCTGACAAGTGGACAGAATTAGAACAAACAGCATGAAAAGCCCTCGTATTTTAGTTCAGCATTTTAAAATTACATGATTATGAGTAAGTTTTGAAGACAGGATGTTACTAAATAGTTGACAGTTGAGTTTTGTCATGCTGTTCTTATGAGCTCAGCTTTTACATCACGAAGTGATGCTGTTTCTGCGTCAGCTCATAGTGTTCTAAACTGTCAAACCTGTCGTTCAGAGAGGGCAAGCACCCCCGAGGGCCAGATTCTGCCCCAGGATTCGTGTGGAAGGCTGTTCTAACCAGAAGCATTACCTCTTCCCCCAGATCCAGATGCAGAGGTGTGTCTCCATGTATTGCGACTTGTCCAGTCTGTGGTTCTGGAACCAGAAGTCTTCTCGAAGTCCGCCTCCGAGTTCCGGAGCTCCCTGCCCCTGCAGCGCATCGTGGCCATGTCCAAGAGCCGCAACCCCCACCTGCAGACTGTGGCCCAGGAGCTCCTGGAAGACCTCCGTGCTCTGCAGCATGATGTGTAGGGGCACTTGGCGTGTCCCTTCCCCTTCCCCAGGTCCCCACTGTGTATTCTGAAACCGTCACCGTGTGCCATATGTTATAGATGGCAAAATGTGATTGCCTAGAGATGGGCCTGAATTGATATGTACCTCCCTCACTTCGTCCTGGAAGTGAACGTACTTTGGGTGGTTGGTTAATCTTGCCAAAGGGGAGCCTGAGAGAGACTCCTTCCTTCCAGAAAGGCCCGTGTCAGCTGTACCTGGAAGAGGGCCTTCTGAGAGCGGCTCCTGCTGCTCCGGAGACTTCCCCCGTAAGAATGGGAGATTAAATAACCATCTCCTCTGTTGGTCAGCATTTTCCTGAGACGCGCTTCTTTGACAAGTGATTCATTCTCTCTCTAGTAATTATAATGAGTGCCCCCAAATGCAGATGTACCTTTAAACCTTTTGGTGAACCTGCTATTTCAGATGACATTGGACATTTTAGTTCTTTATTTTTGTGGCTCTTTTATTTTTGAATAAAGGAAGTCAGAAGAGTCATTGATGTGCAACAACTATTGTTTTAGACATATCGTAAACTTGATACTAGGAAGTTGGCTATTACAGTGCATATGCTTGGTTTGTAGAAAAACTCGTTCCGTTCTTCTGGGTCCTTTGGCTGTAAACTCAGAAGTTCAGATTTTGTATCACAGATAACATGGAAAGATGCTCCTGGATTGGAGCGCATGCATTTGGTTGAACTTCCTTACATGATGTACACGGTGTGTCCAGGGTCCCCTCACCATATATCTCCTTCTCATCTTCACCCAGCCTGCTGCAGAGAACAAAGGAGGAGACACTTCACTTCTCACAGATAGCACGACGTGTGAGGGCGGGAGTTCCGCCTCAGTCACTCCTTAAAGTCACGTGAGGGAACGTGTTCCCTCCTTTCTTCTATGCTGCTTCCCCCTGTGAGATGCTGCGGGTCCTTGGACTCCGGGCGTCCTGTAAGAGAGGGAACAAATGCAGGCCTGCCCTTCCAGGGGACTTATGAACTGTTTCTGCTGTGTTTGACATTTTCGAGTGACTTCATGTTTCTGTTAAGTAGGTTTTTATGTGCAGTTTATGGCTGAGGCCGAATGAAGGAGCTTAGGGGAATGCACAGTTGCTTGGATTTCATGAGCCAACACATTGTGCAACACCAGTTACCAGAGCAGAGCAATGTTGTAAAAGGCACTTTAAAATTCAGGGAGGCAGAAGTTGGTCCATCTGTGCTGTGTAGTTCCATAGGTCCTGATTATTCGCTAATAAAATTGAGGATGTGTTTTTGTACTTTTTCTAGCCTGATGTTTTCTTTTTGGTTATTTGTTTGATAAGGTAACGGGAAATAGCTACTGTAATTAGTTTGTGCTGCCTCTAGAAATGCAGGGGTTTTTCCTGCCAAAGATGGGATCAGTGATATGTAGAGAGATATGAGACTGGGCCAAGCCTGTGAATGTTGCCTAGTTTAGCTAATTAGTAGATGGATGTGATTAAGAAGGATAAGTTGTTTTCTCCTAATTTTGAAATGCTAAGGATAACAAGAGTTCTTATGAAAACTCCTTCAGGAAGAAACATGACCAATGCGTGTTTTTAAAGTGTATCACAGGAAAAGTGCTGAAGGCCAATTCTAAGGAGTGACCAGTCTTTCTAATGTTTCTCCTCTTCATATGAAGGTCAAGAGGAAAACATGGGTTCTTTAATTTTTTTGCATTGAGAGATCCAAAGAAAACTCAGTTTAAAAAGTATATGTAAAAGCATGTACTGGGCAGCATTTGAGGGCACTTATGAATTTTAAAATCAGAAACACAAGCAGTAAAATGGTGCATATTTTCTTAAATTTAATTTTTAAAGAGTTCCTCTTACGTTTATTAAGTTGAGGAACTCTTTTTCTTCGTAGTGCCGTCAGTTTATACATAAAGGCAGGAAACCTGCCAGGCCAGGTCCCATCTCTTTTCTGTGAAGTCCCAAGGAAGCAGATCCTCGTTAGGATGCAGGTCAAGCAGAACTTTGTGGCCGGCGTTGGATGCCCTGTGTTGCTCGTGGCGTGAATTGGGATGAGCTTCATGCTGTAAGGGCTTCTTCTCATCCCAGATGTTTCTATAGCCCCTTGGCTTTCACTTATTCCAGAAGATTTTAAATTTAATTAGAGTTCCAAGCATAGCCGTACAAGTCTGAGACTTGAAGAAAATCAGCCCAAGGCTGGAAGTCAGACCATGGGCAAGGAGGGGTTTTAATAAAAGTTGTGAATGTGCCCATTACACGGATTCTACCAAACCTGCCATTTGCTACATTGCCATGACATTAATAAGAATGGAAAAGGTTGATAAATAGTTTTGTAGACTTACTGATTTCTGAGAAGTCCTGACGTTGAAGTTTGCTCTATTTCCTTCTGTGATGTAGAAGTTTAGACTGCCTTTTAAGGACTTCTCTAACCAGTGTATGATCTCGCGCATAGACCCTGATAGAGAGTGGGACACAGTCCAGGATTCAGCATTCTAGAGAGGGTGTGCCAGCTCAGACGGTGGAGCGAATGAGCCCGTTCAAAGGTCTTGGGGTACATTTCCAGTCCAGGCTCAGGTGGGGGTGGCAAAAGACAACTGGTACGCCTCCATCTTCACAGGGACTCGTCTTAAGGACCACGGCTGTCTCTCTGCTCTGAGAGTGTGCGCATTTAAATTTGTCTCCAAATGTAGAGTAAGATGTGGAATACGGAGTCCTTTGAATGTGTTAGTCGTGTTATAAAATGAAGACTCTTAGTGTCTGTTGTTTGTAATTCTTCAAGTTTTTTTTAAATTGTGGTAAAATTTACAACCATTTTTAAGTGTAGAATTCAGAGGCATTGTACATTCACAGTGCTGTGTAACCGTCACCACTATCCATTTCCAGGAGGTTTTATCGCACCAAACAGAAAATGCGTAGCCATTAAACAGTAACTCCTCATTCCCAACTGCCCTCCCCCTAGTTGCTGCTATCCTCTGTTCTACTTCCGTCTCTGAATTTGACTACTCCACGCACCTCACGTAAGTAGAATCAAAATATTTGTGCTTTTGGGTCTGGCTTATTTCACTCAACATAATGCCTTCAAGGTTCATCCACGTTGTTGCAGGTGTCAGAACTTTAGTCCTCATATGGCTGTATGATACTCCATTGTATCTGTGAACCCACACTTTGTTTATCGGTTCCTCTGTTGATGGACACGGGTTGTTTCCAGCTTTTGGCCATCAGGGATAATGCTGCAGTGAATATTGATGTACAAGTATCTGGTTGAGTCACTGCTTTCAAGTCTTTTGGGTGTATATGTAAACGTGAAATTGCTGTATCATATGGTAACTCTGTGTTTAACTATTAGAGGAACTTCCTCCTATTTTCCAACAGCTGCACCATTTTACATTCCCACTGGTAGCAGTGCACGAGGATGCCAGTTTCTCCACATCCTTGCCAACACTTGTTATTGTCTTTTTTTTTATTATAGCCATCCTAATGGATGTGGAGTGGTATCTTATTGTGATTTTGATTCCCTAATCAAAACCCTAATGACAATGATATTGAGCATTTTTTTAAAAATTTATTTTTATTTTTATTTATTTGGGTACTTTTGAGGAAGACTGACCCTGAGCTAACATCCGTGCCCATCTTCCTCTACTTTATGTGTGGGACGCCCACCACAGCATGGCTTGCCAAGCAGTGCCGTGTGTGCACCGGGATCCGAACCGGTGAACCCCAGGCTGCCAAAGCGGAATGTGCACACTTAACCGCTGTGCCACTGGGCCGGCCCCTGAGCGTTTTTTCATGTACTTATTGGCCATTTGTGTATCTTCTTTGGAGAAATGTCTATTCAAGTCCTTTGCCCATTTTTGCACTGGCTTGTTTGCTCTTCTTCTTCTTTTTTTTTGGTGAAGAAAATTGCCCCTGAGCTAACATTTGTGCCAGTCTTCCTCCATTTTGTATGTGGGACACCACCACAGCATGGCTTGGTAAGTGGTGTGTAGGTCTGTGCCCAGAATTTGAACCTGCACACCCCCAGCTGCCGAAGCGGAGCATGCAAACTTAACCACCATACCACCGGGCCAGCCCTGGTTATTTGCTTTTTGTTGCTGAGTTCCAGGTGTTCTTTATACATTCTGGATATTAATCCCTTGTCAGATATATGATTTGCAAATATTTGCTCCTGTTCTGTGTGTCGTCTTTTCATTCTGTTGATAGTGTTCTTTGACGTACAAGAGTTTTTAATTTTGATGTAGTCCAACTTGATCTGTTTTTTCTTTTGTTGCCTGTGCTTTTAATGTCATATCCAAGAAATCATTGCCAAGTTCGGGGTCATGGAGATTCCCCCATGTTTTCTCAGAACTAAGAGTTTATAGTTTTATCTCTTCAGTTTAGGTCTTTGGTCTATTTTGAGTTAATTTTTGTATGTGGTAAGAGTCCAACCTCATGTTTTTTGCATGTGGATATCCAGTTTTCCCAGCACCATTTGTTGAATTTTGTGATTGTCATTTGGCTTATGCTCATCATACTTTTAAAATATTTGGTTTGTTTCATGAAGAGCCTTTACCGTAAGGGTTTTAAGTTGTTCCCAATGGAGCTCCCTCGGCTGCTGCTTTCCCACTATGAATGTGTATTTAATGTTCTTAGAACTTACCTACCACAAAATGACTGTCAGAAAAGATGACTCCGGGTCGTATAGTTTATTGCATTTTTTAATTGAAGGCATATATGTAGCTCAACTTTTCAGAATAAATGGTTTTATGCAAACTCTTACTCTTGAATCTCTGGGAGAGAGTTCAGGAAGCAGGAAGAGTGGGTGCAAAGGGCCCAAAGCACCTGTTTGGGGCACGTTTGAAGACAGCAGGGAGTGTGCAGGCCACAGGAAGACTTTGTGGCTTGCTGTGTCACGATGGCAGATCGTTGGAGAGCAATGGGCAGGAGCAACATCTGATTTGCATTCTAAAATGTAAAAAAGCCAATTCTGTTTTTAAGATCGTTAGCTGACCATGCCCTCTGTCTTTAGCTGAGTGATCCTCTGCCAGCCCCCACCACTTAAGTGGCAGGAGTCTGAGATACCAAAACCGGTGACCAAGGAGTTTGTGTCCAAATGCACTTCCCCAGGGTGAAGCCTTCGCTCTCTCTGGGCGTCCCAGGCCAGCTTCTGTGGCTCCCAGCAAGCAGTCCTCGGACTCGTCACACTGAAGTCCGAAGTCCCTGTTCTCGTGGGAGCCAGTGCCTGCTTAACTGCCATGCACGTGTTGTCGCGCAGGGCCCGGGTGATACAGAGGTGACACGGCCCTGCCAGGATGGAGGAGAGTGCCTGCTCACTGCCAGCCCCACGTGGTCTGTGCCCTGCTGTCAGTCACTTGCACCATCAGCTCTCTTTCACTTGTCCCTGTGTCTGCTTGACTGCAGACCCTTAGAACAGTGGCTCTTAGCTATTGCCGAGTCATGGAGCACTTTGACAAGCCGATGAACATCTCCACACAAAACCGCGTGTAAGCACATATGTGCTTTCCTGTACAATTTCTGGGAGTTTGTGGGGACCTCTCTTCCCCCACCATGAGTAACTGGTAAGGACCCCTTGCCGTGGATGTGAGAGTCACACTTGTTGAATTCATGTGGCCTGGTGCAGTGCCAGGCATGGGAAGCATTAAGTGTCATGATTTCCGTGAGACAGTAGGGCCTCCCACATTAACGTCAGCCCTGTAGCTGGACACAAAGCATTTGGTTTCTTGGTGGCAGACAGGGCCTGTGTCCAGTTTGCCCCAGCTCAGTCCTCACAGCCACTTTCTGCGGGTGAGGGGATGAGCCCAGAGACGTTCAGCTGCTGCCCTGTGTCGACGAAAATAATCCATAACCAATCTATAAATGAAAATTTGGGTGAGTTTATTCTGAGCTGTAATCTG
>NC_060287.1:38249704-38258289 GCF_021613505.1 Equus quagga | reverse complement strand
CAGATTACAGCTCAGAATAAACTCACCCAAATTTTCATTTATAGATTGGTTATGGATTATTTTCGTCGACACAGGGCAGCAGCTGAACGTCTCTGGGCTCATCCCCTCACCCGCAGAAAGTGGCTGTGAGGACTGAGCTGGGGCAAACTGGACACAGGCCCTGTCTGCCACCAAGAAACCAAATGCTTTGTGTCCAGCTACAGGGCTGACGTTAATGTGGGAGGCCCTACTGTCTCACGGAAATCATGACACTTAATGCTTCCCATGCCTGGCACTGCACCAGGCCACATGAATTCAACAAGTGTGACTCTCACATCCACGGCAAGGGGTCCTTACCAGTTACTCATGGTGGGGGAAGAGAGGTCCCCACAAACTCCCAGAAATTGTACAGGAAACAGCACATATGTGCTTACACGCGGTTTTGTGTGGAGATGTTCATCGGCTTGTCAAAGTGCTCCATGACTCGGCAATAGCTAAGAGCCACTGTCTTAGAGGCCCAGATGCCTGCTGACCAGCCCCTCCCAACCCCCGCCCGTCCAGATGGGGTACTGCCTTATGCCAAGCACCGAGCACCTGGCAGGGGGCTGCCCTGCAGTCCGTGTCTTGACTGATGAACCAGTCACCGCGGGGTTAGTGTTTTCTATCAGATGTGGCCCTCTGCCCGGGAGGACGGCTAAGGTTGAGAGTGGACGTTTCTCCTCCTGTGTCCTCCTCTCTGTGTCCACGTGTTTGATGGGGACTGGGGTTGTGTGCTCGCAGAAAGGCCTGTGGCCTCAGGACTCCCGATGGGCCCAGGAGGTGCGTTCACCCTGTTGAAGTGTTGACACTGAAGATGTTTACATCCCACATTTCTGGGAATGTTTATCCGTTTTTGGCTGTAGACCAAGTATACCTGTGCTCAGACAATTGGTCAGGCCTAAGGAGGCCATGACAGAGGACAGGCTGTCTCTGAGCCCTGCCAGATAAACCTGAACCTCCTTGGTCGTCTGAGGCCAGCTTAAGTCAGTCAGGTTTGCATTTCCCCTTAAAAACCAGCAACCAAGTGACTGGGATGCTGGGCCGAAGGCCGGCCTGAGGCAGAACCCCTCTGCTGCCAGCTTTGCTCCCGGCTGTCTTATGACCTCAAGCCCCTTTCTTAATCTTGTTTCCCCTGCTGTGCTGGAAAAAAATCCCATTCCTGGAAGTTACCAGGAGAAAAGCCCTGTCTTAAGGTCAGAGGAGCAGGAGTCTTGAGGGAAATGAACAGAGCAGGTCCTCAGCCGGAGGCCCAGGCTCTGGATGCGGGGTCCCTGTCTTAGAGGCCCAGATGCCTGCTGACCAGCCCCCCCCCAACCCCCGCCCGTCCAGATGGGGCACTGCCTTATGCCAGTTGACGTCATCAGCACGAGAGACTCAAAGCAGGGAACAAAACTGCCTGTACTCTCTGGGGCTCTTGATGCTATCGTCTCGTAGGAAACCCTGACCGTGCTGGGCAGGTGAAAAGCCTTCCTGTTTGTCCCGCGATTAGTCACACTGACTCTGTGCCAGGACTCGCGTCTGCGCCAACGTGAATCCCCGGGCCCAAAGACGACAGGCCGGCGGCACCGAGGGGCTTGCACAATCGGCACTTCAGACAGCCGGACGGCTTCTCTTCCCTGTAATCTGCACCCCTGCCCTACTCAGCACACACTTCCTCTTTTCCAAGTCCTTCTGGAACATCTTGGTCTGGGCTCCACTTTGCCCTGTTCGGGGAGGCAGCCTTCGTCACAGAAGGAACCTCTGTTCCTGTGCCAGGAGGGCTCGGCCTCCTTCCAGGGGCTGAACAAGATACCGTATGAAGCATCAGGCATTTCTCGTGGTCCCAGACCTGCTGCTGGCTGGCCGGGCCGACCGTCCCACAGCTCACAATGGGCAGCTTAGCCTTCTCAGGGCGAGAACCAGCAAGCTCTTGCCACACTGGTGGATGACCCCAAACCCCATCTGGAGCAAACCCATGAAAAGCAGGGAGAGTAGGGTTCGGGGTTGGTGCCCTATCCCAGAAGAGGAGAGCGCATTCCCACAGTAACTGACTTCCATGGGCCCTCCCCCTTCCATGATTTGACAGGTTTTCATTCTTAGAACACCACTCGGCTGTCGGAATGTGTAACAGAAAGGGGCAGGACCACACAGAAGAGCCCAGTGCAGGCTAAAGCATGTGTGTGTGTTGTCCAAGCTTGGTGTGGTAACTCACACTTAGAGGACGCAGTGTGAGTGAGTGAGGCACGGAGGCGTGCACACAGACGAGTAAGCCAGTGTCTTGGCCGCCTGCCTCTGCATCCCCTCCTCCCCTGTGGGGCTCCCCAAAATGCTGGGCGTCATTGCATGCGATGAGTCGACATCAGGCCTCCGCTCTGGGCCTGGGCTAGACCCTGCAGACTCGGATCTGAAAGTCAGGGTCAGACCCGTAAGTCCGTCACTGAAGCGCCCAGGCAGATGTTCTATTGTTTGACAGGTGAGGAAACTGAGGTTTTGAGAGGTGAAGTGCTTTTTCCAGGGTTACATTTCTAGGCAGAGCGGGCCGGGGCTTGAATCGGGCAGTTGGACGGTAGATCCTGGCCATGATAGAAGGGATTGGGGGTTCGAAAGGTGCACAGACGAGGTGATACTTGAGCTGGACTCTGAGGGACGCACAGGGCTCTGCCAAGGAGTCCGAGAATGGGGTCAGGTGGGAAGAGCGGATTCGGAGCAGAGGGAGAGGATGTGGACCCAGGATATTTCTTGGAGGGGAAGCAGGAGCCGCAGGGTGTCCCTGTGGCCTCGGCAGGCCTGGCATGGCCTTGTGGTGTATGTATCTTGTCTCCCTGACCAGGCTGCCACCTTTGGGTCCCAGTGTCTGGACCAAATGAGACCACGTCCAGTAAATGTTGCTGAATTTAAGTGGAGGCCGCTTACCCCGCGGACAGAAGGTTCTGCAGGGAGGATGTCCCGAGGGAAGTCGAGGAGACGAGGGGACTCAGTGTGTGGCCTGGGCTCCATATGTGGTCTTCTGCTGGGGTCCGATTCCCCTCCTGCCTTTTAGAATGTCTGAGACACGTCTATAATGATGGCTGACGACTGCTCCCGTGAGGCTTACTTTGGGGGATAATTATCAGGCCGAAGTGGGTCACCATGCCATGAGATGACTCTCTGCAAAGAAGGATGGGGTTGTTTCTGGGGGGGTCAGGCCAGAAAGGGAGGTCACCTTCCACAGAGTTCTCTCTGCAGAAATTAAAGGCTGCCCGGGACCAGCTCCCCAGCCCTGCGCCTCTCATATGGCAGCCTCTGACTGCTTCTGTGGCCGGCATACTGACAGGGTTAGCGTGGCAGAGGCGACAAGGGCAGGCCCACGGAGGCATTCCCTCTTGATAAAAGTCTCCTTGGCACAACATTTTTTCTGCTGATAAGGCTGGGTGATTAGGGACCCAAGGCTTGGCCCTGGCCCTGTGTGGGAGCCTGGCTGAGGTGGACACAGGCGTTGGGCCCTCAAGCCTTTTAGGGCCAGTGGGCAGAGAGGGCGGGCGTGAAGGTCAGTGTTCTGGCAGGAGAGGGACACTGTCTGAGTGTGGGCGCCAAGGGCAGGCCTGCCGCCTGGCCGTGAGATGTTCCAGCGTCAAGCTGCCTTTGACCAGCCTGTCCATGAGCTCTGCCCTTCCTGCAGATTGGCTCCCTCCCCAACTCCCGGAGACAAACATCACCAAGGCCTGCTCTTCCTAGAAAGCTGGTTGCTAGAATTTTCCTGCAGGCTAGATCCCTTCTAGGGAAACTGTTTGGAGGGCTGAGTGTGTGTCTGCATAAACATTTACTTAGGCCTGGCATCTGGTTTCACATCTGGGATTACACACCCATTCCGACTTGGCGAGGGAGGGTTATTGCAACCTTTCAGGGCCTGCGCCCCAACCCCTACTCCTCATGTTCCCTTGTTCAGCCCTGCCTGGCCCTGCAGACCAGGGAAGGGCCTCTGAGCTGGAGGCGGCTGAGGGAGGCTGCTGGGGGTCCCGAGTTGAGGTCACGGCCCAGCACAGACTGGAGTGACTCAGGGGAGCATGGTGGAGAGCTGAGCCCTGAACAGGCCAGAGGGCCCCGCGCCCAGGAGTCTGGTTCTGGCGGAGGCATCTGGTGCTGGGTGGGGGTGTGTGCATGTGTGTCTGTGTGCACTTATGTGCATGTGTGCATGTATGTGGGTGCGTGTGCACGAGTGTACGCACGTGCGTGTGAACTGACCCCACAGGGAGGTAACGATGGGGCTTGATAGAGCCCATCTCTGGGGAGCCCTCTCTGAGTGCGCCCCACCCCTTCTCACCACTTTCTTTTTGTGGCCTTAGCCATCCAGCGCTGGTTTCTGGGCAGCCTGCGCTAGTCCTGGTTGCCGTCCAGGTCACCCAGACCCTTGGCTGTGCCATCCCTATGAGGGGTTGCTCCCCTCAGGTGCCTGCTGCTTGCCCTTTCTCACGCTCCAGCTCAGCGGCTCCAGAATCCCCACCCCGGCCAGCTGGTACCCCACCCAGACCTCCTGTCCATCGGTGGCAACCATCCCTGCAGTTACCCCAGCTTGCCCCACTTTCTTTCTTAGAGAACTCCTCTCTGCGGCCAGCGTTACCATCACTCCCTTACAGATACCCCCAATTCTTGCCAGCTCGCCCACTGTCACACTCGCCTGGCAAAGCAGGACCTTAGGGAATGAAATGGCTCCGGGGCTTCTGTGCCACACCCGGGCAGCTGGGCCGCACCGGGAAGAACTGCTGCCCCCACGGACCGTTGAGGGTGGCGTTTAGCTGAGTACCAGGTGCTGCAGCCTGGCCCAGTGGACACAGGAATGTGCCCACCGCCATGGGCAAAGCAGGCTTCTCAGTCTCCTTCAGTCTCTCCCGTCTCACCAGAGTCCCCTCTCCATGCCCAGCGCATTGGCCGCCTGGCAGCCGGCTGGGTCCTTTACAAACAGAATCAGATCGTGTCATTCCCCTCCTTAGACTTCTTCAGTGACTTCCTGTGGCACTTGGATCGGGCTTGCAAATCCTACCTGTTGTGTCCCATGTCCCAGCTCCCTCCCTCCTGAGCCCCGCAGCCTCCTGCACCCACCCACAGGGCTCTCCTTGCGTACTGGAGTTTCGATTTTCCCTAGTGAGAGTGGGGCCATGCCTGTCTTCCTTGCCTCTGTCTCCCAGCACCTAGAACAGTGCCCGGCACACGGCGACACGCAGTGGATGCTAAGGAATGAATGCTGCCGGTGGGGCAGGTCACTCAATCACAGGGCTCCTGCCATCTAGGGACACTGCCTGTCAGCTCTCTAGTCTCCCCCGTCTGGGTCTGTCTCTTCTTGTGCCATCGCAGGGACAGAGTTGGGAGCTTAGGGAGGAAGATTCCAAGCTGCTGACAGTCCGAGTTGCCCAGAGTGAGCTTCCCCATCCAGTTCCTCTCTCTGCTGTGGGACCTCACCCGGGCCCCATGCATTTGCTGTGCCTGTGTTTTGCAGCCACCCCGCTGCAACTTCTAGAAGAGGGTAGCACAGCATCCCCCATGGACAGCCAGTGGCAGGAGGCTGATAAAAAGGCCCGTGGAAGACTGAAGCTTTTCTTTTCAAGTGGCTTTTCCTGCCTCGTTCCTGTGGCCTCGATTTGTTCTCCGGTCACTCATAAAGATACCTCCTGAGGTGTCCAGGATGCTGCATGGGGCTTAACTCAGAACTACAGAGCAAGTTGTGTTTGGTGCCTCCTACATCGGCCACGTCTCCACCCAGACTGTGATCTGTGAACAAGAGCTTCCTCCAGGTGTCAGCTGGTGATGCAGACCGGCCGGGCCCAGCCCAGAGAGCCTAGAAGCCCTGTGTCTCTCAGAGATTCTCAGCGGGCCACGTAAGGGTCTGAGAAACCCACAGGAAGACGCCTGTTTCCCTGGGCTTAGCCCAGTGTTGCCCCGGCCTGCCCAACCCCAGGGCCCCCAGCCCGGCCCAGCCCAGCCCAGCCCTCTGCTCTGTGGAGTGTGACTTGGAATCGCTAATCCAGGCCAGACCTTCAATTTGCAGAAAAGGAAACTGAGGCTCAGATGGCGCAGGGACTTGCAGAAGCTCGTACAAAAGTCATGAGTGATGGGGGACGAACCAGATCCGGTCTGCTGACCTGGGGCCAGGAGCTCGGTGCCTCACGCACGCTGGCCAGGACGCTGTGTGCCAGGACTGTTAGAGCGAGGGTGTGTGGCTGTGCGAGCAGCCTGTGGGAGGCAGGACAGGTGACAAGCTCCTGTGCTGGGGGGACCATGTGAGGCTGGAAGGGTTCCGTGTGACGTCACCTCTGAGGGTCTGAGGCTCGCTGGTGGAAGGGGCGTCTGGGCCAATGGGAGGTTGGAGACTTCCCACTACTAAGAAGTCCTCTGCGTGGAGCTGGAAATCGCCTTCTGTCCAGCTGCCACGTGCCCATCCTGGCTGGGTCTCCTGGAGCCGCAGAGACCAGTTTCCCTGCCTCCATACGGGCAGATTTCCTGCTATTTGAAGAGAGCTGCTGTCTCTCCCTCTCCTGCCCCCCATGAGCAATGACAATGAGTTTCCTAGAAGACACGAAGGACGAAGGCTTGAGAAGGATGACTTTTTAAATAACAGTTGCTCGCAGGTAGGCCGTGCCGTCCCCAAGTCTCTGTGCCGGGCGTACAGGAGGAGCTTGCGGTGGGAGCTTTACAGTTGTTCCAGGCGCTTGGTCCCACAGGCTGGCGCAGGCCACACTTTCGCTCTGTGTGCGCGCGTGCATGTATAGGTGCACCGTCAAGTGGGACGTAGGGGCTCTGTCCCCCTCCCGTCTCCTTCAAGGACTGCTGTCGCCGCCAGCCTCCTTACCTAGCCTGGGTTTCCTGTCCAAACCCCAGCTGGACTCTCCTCCCCGGGGTCTCCTCTGGAGCACACAGATGGGCGGTAGTCAGGGTGACGAGGGGGTGTTCCCGGCTTTGCTAGGAAAGGAGATGGGACACTTCCCCCGAGAGGTTAGTGCCAGACAACATGGCCAGCGCTGGGGCCCCACCTGGAACTTGGAAAGCCGCGCTCTATAGCTCCACCCCAGTGAGGCCAGTGGCAGGCCGGATGGGGTGGAGGGAGGGCCCTTCTGCGGGGCACTGCTCCCATGAGAGGGCGTGGGGGTGGGAAAGGAGAGAAAGAAGGCATGACTAGGCTTCCCGGCACCCCTCAGGGTTCCCGGCAGCTACCCACATTTCCTAAGCTCAGGGAGCATGACAGGGTGGCCGGTTCAAACGCTGGCCGCACTTTAGCCCTGGGGAGTGGGTTGGCATGTGGAATCAGTGAGTCCACTATCCCTTGTCAGAGGGGCTGGGGAAAGGAAATGAGTCAGTGGGAACAGTTGCCACAGCAATAACTCAGTGTAGAAAACCCAGAAGATGCTGCTTCCTCCTCCCACATCTGTGCCTGCGTCTGCTCGCCCAGTGCGGCAATGTGAGAAACTTCAACGGAGAAAATCATGGCATGGTCCCAAGTGATCATTAGCAACCAGGCGGGAGAACCCAGGTTAAATTGCATTTCTTAACGGTGCCTCTTGGCTCTCTGGCTCAACGCTGCGTCTGAGCACTGAACGAGTGGCTGGGAAGCCAGAGCAGCGAGCGACAGGAGTGGGGGAGCTCAGAGCCCCCAGGTTTTCAGTGCTGTCCATCCAGGGCCAGACTGCAGAACCACAGGCCTTGAAACCGTCTACCCTTTTGTCCTGGGCATGGACACACTTCGTGTTTTGGTAACTCAGCAGTGAGAGGATGATGTCTGGTCTTCATGAAAGGTGACTGTGCACGACCCCGAGCCCGAGGGTGGAGGGGGCTCATGGCGAGCATGCGCAGCTGGGGGCGGTCCCTCGTGGGCCAGGCCCTGCAGCTCCGTGTGGAAGAGCACAAGCAGACATGGTTATCACGGGAGCGGGGACAGCTTCAACAGCTGTATTAGCTTTGTGGCTCACAGGCCTGGCGCTGCCCCGTCTTTGGGGTCCTGGGATGGTGGGATGGATTCCTCAGACTCGCTTCTTCCCTTTATCAACTCGAGCACTTCAGTTTGGGGTCAGCTGTGGGCTGGGGAGGGTCCTTGAGCCCAAGTGAGGACAAGCAGAGCCCCTCCCCTTGACTCTGAGGAGTTGGGCCGCCTGCCAATGTCACAGCACCCCGAGAGCAGCCATCAGTCCCCAGTCACTGTCACTTGGGCTTGACATCATATGTTTCAAAAGCTTCCAGTGAATCCTGTGGAACAGTGAGTGTGCAGTGTTTACATGCACATATGAGTGTGTGCACGCATGAGCTGGCACTGTAGTGTGTGCTGCTCTCACCTGTGGGATTCCCCCTGCGGGGTCCGTGGGATTCTCCTTGCTCGGCCTGGCTGCAGGACCCTGTGGACCTGGGCGTGTTCTGGACGGAGAGCACAGTGAGGCCAGGTCTCCTCCCTGTCTGAGGACGGCCTTTGGCTTCGCTCCTTCCCAGCGAGACTGGCTGCTGCACCCTCCACTCTCCCTCTTCTGAGAGAGGCTGTCCTCAGGGAGACGGAGGGTCTTTGCTGAAGACAAAGAAAAGGCCCTGAGCTGCTCTCTAGCGGGTCACCCGGACGCGTGAATGTGAACCACCTC
>NC_060287.1:38238282-38249694 GCF_021613505.1 Equus quagga | reverse complement strand
CCACCTCCGTGGCTGTGCGCTGGCCTCGGAGCCCGGGTTTCAGTCTGTCCTCTTCAGTCAGCCTCGCACCCAGGAAGCCCCTGCTGCCCTCTCTCCCCTTTCACAGTGAAGCATGCTGTCTTGTCAAGAGGGGACCAGCGGCCCCAGGCTGTGAGTGTGACATTGTGGCTGGGAGCAAAGTGGCTGTGCTGAGAAGCAGACGGTACCTGGGGAGAGAGAGGCTGTGGCCTCCACAGAAGACCCCTCCTCACTGAAGTGATGGGACCAGGACGCCTGCTGAGGGAGAGCCTGTCGTGTTGGTACAAGGAGCCCCACAAGCAGGCATGTGCCCACCTTGGTGTGCGTTCATGGAGCCAGCTCACTCAGTGTCTCAGTCAGCTTGGACTGCTGTGACAAATGGGGCAGCTCAAACAACACAGATGGGGCAGCTCAAACAACAGACACTTATTGTCTCAATGCTGGAGATCCGGGTGTCTCAGGGCTGGTTCCTCTGAGGGCTGGCTCCTTGGCATGTAGAGACCGTCTGCTCCCCGTGTGCTCACATGGCCGTCCCTCTGTGTGTGTGTCCTGATCTCTTCCCATAAGCACACTGACAGATTGGGTTCGGGCCCACCCCAGTGACCTCATTTTACTTAACCACCTCTGTGAAGGCCCCGTCTCCGTACAGTCCCATTCTGAGGTGCTGGGGCTGGGACTCTGTGTAAATTTGGGGCAGAGCAGGGCCAACATCACTGACATTTCGTGGGAGCTCAGGGCCGGGCCCTGCCAGACCTGTAGCACACGTGTTTTTGTTTCTGTCCTCCTGTTTGTCTTCCTCACATGTCTTAGAGCTGCAGCTATTGTCAGCCCAGCTTCCCCGGGTCGGGAGACTGAGGCTCGGAGACACGAAGAGATGTGTCCAGAGACCGTGACAGTCCAGCAGAGGAGAGAGAGTGTGGACGCCAAGTCACAGCACAGCGTGACAGAGGAGTGCTCTAAAAATGGCATGTATGGGGGGCACTGGGGACAGGGAAGGGGCCCGGTGTGCCCTGGCCACACGTCCCTCGTGGCCTGTTGACACCCCCAGATGGTCTTCTCTGTGGGGCCAGGGACCCCGCTAATCCTGAACACCACCAAGCTAGTATTGGTGAGAATGGGCACAGTCCTAGCATCATATGGTCACGGTCTCCAGACCACAGGTGAAGCTGGCTGTCTGCATGCTGGTCCTCAGCTTCTGGCACCTTCTATCCATGTTCTGGGTGTGTCCAGTTGGGACCAGCCACAGTCTGCTGTTGGTAGCAGCACCTCTAAGAAACCCTCCCCTGTGACCCCAGGTGTCATCTCGAGTATGTGACTTTGTGTGCCAGCTGCCCTGTGGTCCTTCTGCTTTAGCTTTCGTGGTGATGGGCGTCTGTCTGCGAGCCGAGGCGGCTGCACTGAGTCACTGCTGAGCGGGAGGGAGTCCTCAAGCCTGGGTTTGTCACCTGCGCTTTGTGCTGCCTCTGGTTGTGCCTGGGGCTGGGCTCACAGGTCCCGCCCCCCCCCCCCCCCCCCCCCCCCCCCGAAGGTCAGAGGTCGATTCACCTGCTCCTTGGGGCTTTGCCTTCTGTTGGCCTGTGAGGCCAGGGTGAGGCCATTCTACCTCCAGACAGCTCTGACCTCTGAGGCCAGTCCAGGGCCTGCATCCTCATGGGCCACACACGTGTCTTGCTGGCGACATGACGAGGGACCACCTTGGCTAGCCTGGCCTTGAGGGCACCATAGTCTGGTCAGCTCTGCCCCTGGCCCATCACTTCCTCTGTCCTGCAGACCCTTGGACTTTGGTGCACACTGGCCCCCTACTCCTGGGTACTCCTGTCCAACTTGGGCCACCAAGGGAACCCTGGCCATTTGCGGCCTAGCTCAAATTTGTTTGATTTGTTTTGGGCTGCTCCTCGAGGCCCCTCTCCCCTTGTGAGACACCCCAAAGAAGTGTCCTTTCCAAGGTCTAGTTGGCACCATGGGGGAGAGTCCCTCAGAGCTCGTGGTCTGTCCTGAAGCCAGCAGTGGGAGCCGGGGACTCTCCTCATGGCACTCTGCCCCAGAGGCAAGTTCTTCCCATGAAGGAAAAGCGCCAACGCTGGCAGCAGCAGAGGAGAATGGGGGCTGCCCTCTGCTCTCAAGGGTTGTAGAGACTATCTCAGTGAGTATGTCAGACCCGGAGCAGGGGACTCCTAAACAAGAGCAAGGGCTCTAACCACAGGGAAAAAGACAGACACGTTCTCGAAGTTTATCAGTCAGAACATCTGTTTATCAAAACCACCTTAAAGAAATGGAAAAGGCAGCCACACGCTGGGGAGAGGCTTCGTAGCACTTGCAACTGACAGGATCAGTACATAAAATATAGAGAACTCTGAATCAGCGAGAGAAAGAGCCACAGCCCCATGCAAAAATGGGCACGGGTGGCGAGCAGCCACTTCAGTGTCCTTTGTCCAGTCAGCATGGGAGGGGATGGTCAGCCTCATGCAGGTGCTGGGAGATCATTGGACGTCCACCAGCTGGGCAGGTACGCGAAAGCCGACAATCCTGAGAGTGGGGGACGGTGGACCTCTCTCATCCAGATTGCGGGGAGCAGCGATCCACACCTCCAAACGTGGTGGAGCCGCAGCCACGCCTCCGCGCCGAGGCCATGCCCCTGTGCCGAGGCCGCTTAGGAAGGCCAGGTCCAGGGAGAAGAACACGCCCGGAGACAACGCACCGGGATCCTTTCCCACGCAGCGCAGAAACAAGCAAAGCTCCATAGATAATGTACACGTGATATGACATGTAAGAAGAAAGAAGGAACGAAGAACACGATTCAGGGAGAGGTGGCCCTGCCAGGTGGGTGGGAGAGGAGAGCCATCACTGAGCTGCCCCAGTCCCCACATGCGGGAGGGCCGCGGTGCTCACTGCGCCATCAAGACATAATCAGAAGAAGAGTGCATTACATGGACGTCGGCGAATGTGTGCCACGAGGCCAGGATCTGTGCCCCCTGTTCGGTGAGAAAGGGGGGGGAAGGGAGGACAGTCTGCCTGCAGACCGCACCTGCCACATGCTCCCTGTCCTCCTTCACGACTCCCCTCTTTCCTGCTGTCACGGGGCACGAGGGACACAGCCCTGCTTAATGCTGGTAGCCATGGCCTCCACTTCTCACCCAGGAGCGGTCTGGGCGCTGTCAAGTCCTCCATCTGCCTTTTGCCCTCCGCCCCTGGGGTTTCGTGATGCCAGTGGACACCCAGCTCTGGCGCGAGCCTACCCTCAGGCCAGTGGCCTTGACAAGGCAGCCATGCCTGTGTGTCCTGAGTGTCCCCACGGTGCCAGGCGCGATGGGAGGCTTTAGACGGATTCTCCTCCATCCTCACAGCCCTGGGTGTGCAGGCTGTCTCTGCACCCCCCTTACAGATGGGGAGCCTGGGCGAGGGAGGGTCTGGGGTCTCCCCAGGGCACACAGCCAGCGTGGGAGTGTTAGCACTCACCCCAGCCCCGCCCGAAGGCTGCTCTCTCAGGTGCCCCTTGGCCCCGTCGAGCCTCGGCACCAGCTTCAACTTCTGTGACAAGAGAGTGCAGACGTGCAGCCAGCAGTGAGTCATGGGCCACACAGGTTCTGCAAGCTCTTGGCTGTTCTCTCTGGAAGGTTCCAGCACCGAGGGAAGGACGCTGGGCAGAGCTGGTCTTGGGGCCTTTGCAGTGTCCAGAAGGGGAGGGGAGACTTGTCCTGGGGTGTGGTTGGGGAAACTGAGGCGTGGCGGGGCCAGGGCTTACCCAGGGTCACAGTCAGTTGTGAGCCAGCCCCGAGGCCCAGGCTGTTGAAGGCCCATTCCTTGGCTGCCCTCCCTGGAAACACAGGAAGTGGGGGAAGCTCCCTGCGCTTCCCGAGGAAGTTTCTTCAGGAAATGTGCTTGCCTGGGGAGCCCAGACCCGATGCTAGAAGCAAGCCTGGGGGCGCCTGGGCTGTGGCCTTGTGCAGCAGAAGAGGGGAGCAGGGCCAGGCGGGGTGCAGAGCTGGCCAGTGAAGCCCGCAGCCTCCACCGTCCTGGGAGCCACAGCCTGGGCAGCTTCTGTCCACAGGCCAGGCCAGGATGGAGCTTCCTGGATCTGGCCCAGGGTGGGGGCTCCAGCTGGGGCCTGGGGCCATGCCAAAGCTGTGGGCGATGCGCCTTCAGCCTGAGTCTGTCCCCCGGAGAGATGCTTCAGCCTTCTTTGAGAACACCAGCTCACGATGGTGTGCTGATCTGTTGATTTCCGAAGGAAGGATCGAATTCAGGCTCCAGCCGCCTCTGATGACAGATCAGTGGCCCCTCAGGAAAAGCTGGGTGGGGTCAGAATGGGACTCGGCCTGGCCCCTCTCCCCGTCGGACCCTCCCCAGGCCAGTTGCCGTTGGTGAGATGAGGCCAAGGGGCATCCTGAGTCTGTGGCTCTCGGGCCCCAGGGGCAGCAATGCCGTGGGTGGGGAAAGGTCCCGCACCCCCAAGGCTTCCTGCCTTGGTTGCTACCGGGTCTCCAGTGGGGCTGGATGGGGGCATTGAGACCAAGTGGGGCTGTGCATAGGGTGTGGCTTCAAGGTACTTACCCTGAGCCTGGTCCTTGCTGTGGCACGTGTTGTCCCCCAGTGTATGCTGCCCTTTGGTTACTGGGGGACCCTAGGGCAGAGCAAGGGGTATCTGGCAGCTGTAGGTTTCCACCTGTTGGAGGCCTGGACAGGAGAGAACTGGACATGAGCAAAGGTTGTGGGGAGCTGAAGACACAGCGCAGGTTACCTGGGAAGGGAGGCAGGTGAGGGAGCCCCAGGACCACAGGGCCTTCCCCGCCCAGCTCTGCTGACATGGGAGCAGTCCAACCCTGCCCTTGGGAGTGTGCCTCTGTGGACAAGCCAGGAATCGCAGTTTCCAGAGGAGCTCCCGCCGCCTCAGCCATTCTCCCTTCCCCTCTCTGGCCCTTTCACTGCTAGGCCCGGGGTGGACCTGGGGCAGGCAGAACTCGGCAGAACGGGATGAGGATGGAGATAACAAGTGAAGGAGTCGCTACATAAGATGCCAGCACTGTGTGAAACTGAAGAGGGCGAGGACAGCTAGCGAGAGGGAGGCGCCAGCCGGGACAGGTGGCACAGCAAGCGCAAAGGCGGGAGGCAGGAGTCTGGGGACACAGCAGAGAGGCCAACAGGGCTGGAGGGGACCTGGCACAGTGCAGGATTGGAGCTCACTGAGATGAGCCTGGAGCTTGCCCCCGCCTGCATCTCTGAGTGACAGTCAGTAACAGGGAAGGGCAGTGGCCTCCCCAGGCAAACGATTGGTGTTGGTGACCCGGGAGTGTGATCAGTGGCAGGTGAAGGTGGCTCGGCAATTGGGAAAGCGGTCCAGTAACACGCAGACCCACCTTTCCCCATCCCCGGCCCCCAGGAATGCAAGGGAGGGGGCAGGGCAGTCCACTCTCTGCCATCAAGGGCGGGAGTTATAAATGGACAAGAGTGGCTGTCGCCAGTGACACACAGCGACTGCTCCTGGGGCAGCCCTGGCCGGCGCCGAGAAGCCCCCAGGGCCCCCTCCCACCCTCCTGGGAACAGGGAGACTGGACAGGCCTTGGCCTTTTAAGGTCATTTCTGGGTGAGCATTTCCATTACCGGCTGGTTGCACTGGCTGAAATGTGATCTCCCGGAGACTAGCTCTCAATGTGGCAGGAAGCTCTTCCTGGCTGGGCAGGCAGCTGGCAGGCGCCCCCACGTGCCACCTCAATTTGGATCCCGGAGGAGACACAGAAGATACGCCCCCGGAGCTGCTCCACCAGCCAGGGGCTTGGGGGTGCCCCTGTAGGCCACAGTGGTGGAAACACCTAGGGAGCAGCCTGTGCTTCTGGCAGGGGTGGGGGTGTCTCTCTGCAGCCCCTCCTTAGGTTCAGGATGTCCCAGCTCCTGTCCTCACCTGGATTTGGGCTCCTTTCAAAGCCAGTAGCACTTATCCCTGTAGGAGGCCCTAAGGCAGGAGGGATGGTCCCCATGCCAGGACCATCCAGGGTCTCATGTCCCCTATTCAGGTTTGTGTGGGTGGGGGCTGGGTGGGGAGAGATGAGGCTAGGTCTTAGGAGGCCTTGGAAAAGCAGCCCCTCCATGTTCTAAGGCTCCCTCATGTGCCCCTCAGCCAGGTCCCACCAGGCCCATAGCAGAGGGGGCCACACCTGGGCACTGGCACATAGGGCACAAGGGGACACTCTCCAGGCCAGCTGCTGAGTCACCTGGGCAGGCAGGTGTGTCCTATGAGACGTTCCTCGGACACCTTGTGCACCAGGTAATGCATCCTATCAACCCTGGAGCCAGCTGGCAGCTTGGGGTCCCTGCCTCTCCCAGGCTCACTCCCCTGCCCCCTGCAGCCTCTGCAGTACGGTCACTGTTTTCCTTGTAGGTCTGCTTCCCTGGCGTGGCAGCTCCCTGAAAGCAGGCCTGGGGCTCAGTTCTCTGCCCAGCCCGCAGTGGGTCCTCAACAAGTGTGTGTGGAATGACGAGCTTGCTGCTTGCTGAGTCTGTGCACTCTGGTCTACACTTAGCCCGGTGGAATGGACACCACGCCAGTGCCTGTCCTCAGGTTGCTCGTCCAGGTGCCAGGAAGGTAAGCTGCGTTCATGCCACAAAGTTCTTACAACCCAGAACCCCTCCCCTGCCTCTCATAGCCAGGGAGGCAGAGGCCAGAGGGTGTGGGGCAAAGCGGGCTTGCACTGTGGCGTCCACATGGCCAGGCCAGGCCGGGAGAACGGCGCCTGCACGGTGTGTCTGACAGGCGGGCTGGGCCAGCAGCATCTGGAAGTGCAGCCGCAGGGTGGTCGGGCCCAGGGTCTATTGGAATGAACGCTGGTAGCAAGCCACACCCCTGGACACTGCCAGGCACCATTTTATTGTATGGTGTTTGCAGGTATGAGGGTTTCCACCTGATAAAGGCATCTATGAAACGCCCACAGCTGACGGCATACTTCATGGTGAGAGCCTGGGTGCTTGTCCCCTGACGAGTTTGCTAGAGCTGCTGTGACAAAGGACCACTGACTGGGCAGCTTCAGCAACAAAAGCTTATTGTCTCATGGTGTGGAGGCTGGAAGTCCTGGATCAAGGTGTGGGCAGGGCCGGGTCCTCTTGTGTGCTGTGAGGGAGAATCTGTTCGTCCTCTCTCCCAGCTCCCGGTGGTTTGCTGGCAATCGTCGGTGCTCCTTGGCTTGTAGAAGCATCACCCCATCTCTGCCTCCATCCCCACATGGCCTTCTCCCCAGGTGCGTGTCTGCGTCCAAATGACCCTTTTGTATGAGGACACAGTCGTATTGGATTTAGGATCCCCCCACTGCAGTATGACCTCATTTTATGTTAATTAATTACACCAGTCATTAGAGGGAGGCCCCCTGACTCCACTCCTGTCCTTCAAGGTGGGGTCTGTGAGCCAGCTTGAGCATCACCTTCAGGGCCCTTTGAGGCCTGCCCTTTGTGTGTGCACATGTGCTGGGGTGTGAGGGGGTGGGGCGGTTATTTCTCTGGCACCTCTTGTCTCCAGGCGGGCAGGGCCGTGGGCCTGGGCTCCTTCCACCCCGGTGCTGTTGGGTTTCTGTGAGTTTATTTTCCAAAGCGGTGAGGACCATTTCCATCCCGGGAGTTCCTTGTCATCCCCTTGGAGGCACCGTACTGCTGAGCTGGAAGGCTCACCCTGGCAGGGCGGGAGGCGGGGCTTCAGAGGCCCCAGAAGGTCTTTGGGGTGCAGGGGAGGCTCCCCACCACCCAGGCGATGTCCACAAGACAGAACAGATCCATGCCCTCCTTCCCTGGCCTTCCCCCGCCCACATTCCTCCACCCCCACTTCCTGCCCTCAGCCGAGGCTGGGCGGAATGGCCTGTCTGCAAGGACCCTGGTTCACCATGTCTGGCTGCCTCTGCCTCAGGAAGTGCGCCATTCATTGAAAACCGCTCCAGTGAAGACAGGGCTAACCATTTCCCAAAGATGGGGAAACGTTAATGGGTCACTAACCAACATCTGCAAGGAGTCAGTGAGTCCCTAAGCATCCAGTAATCCACTAAGTCCTTAATGAGGCCCACCTCCCCCAGCGTAGGAGCTGCCGCGATGGGGGCTGCTTCTCCCTCCTGAAGTTTAGCCAGATTGTTGCAAAATGGCCATTTAGGGGAAGGCCTGACTGTGAAATGGGATTGGAGCTCTGCATGCAGCAGACGGTGCTCTGGGGGTGCTAAGGGCACATGGAAAAGTCTGGAAGCTTCTGCCAGTGAGGGATTTAAGCCAGTCTGCCATCTGCCGAGGGCCAGTGTGCGGGTCTGGAGCCCCAGCACGGGGATCTAGGTGGACTGGCCCCAGGCCGGGGCTGTCTGAGGGTCTCTACCAGTCAGCACCCAGAGTTGTTCTGACCCCTCCGATGTGTCCCCCATAGGCTTTGAGGTCAGGAGTGGCTGTCTGGTTGTGTTCATCCTTGAGCAGAGATCCGACTCTCATCCCACGGGCTGGGAGATGACAAGCAGACAGGCCGGGTGCTGACCACTCGTGCAGCTCCTGTCCCTTTGAAGATCCAAATGGATCCTGGCCCCTGGCCTGGCCATTGGGGCTTTGGAACCAGAAGGAAAGCCCCACCCTCAAGGTTTTCCTGCTCTTTGAAAGGATCTTGGTTCCAGGGTCCCACCCTTGGAAGGTTCCACAATCAGCTTGTCCCTCCCCTGCCCTGGGAGTACCCAAGGGAAAGGTGGGCAACGCGAGCGAGCAGGGTGGGTGGTTTGTTTGCCCTGGAAAACTCTGATGGTCTAGCACCATGGGACTCAGAACATTCCAGAACAGTGAGTGGAGGTGCACGACCTCTGGGCAGCAGGACAGCTGCCCTGCTGAGCCCTCCTCTGAACTCCCACCAGAACTGGGTTTAGGACCCAACAGAAAAATGGGCCAGACGCCCGGTGGAGAGAGGCTGGGACTCGGATCCCACCCGTGAGTGGGGGCAGTGGGGACACTGAGAGTCCTGCCCTGGCCACCTGTATGGAGCCCTCCTGCGCCCATGGTGTCTGTGCCCAGGCCACTCCAGGGGCCCAGGAGCACCCTGCAAGGGCATTCATGCTTGTCCACATTGGAGCCGTCTGGGTCCTGCTTTTCTCGTTTGTACATGGAGAGGATAGAGGCAAAGCTGAAGTGAGCACGTGCTTCTGGGGCTCCTGCACGGTGCCCAGCCCCTGGTACAATTATCTGCTCTGGTGGTCTGAGCTCGGCCCATGGGACTGCAGACACCCCAGGCCAGCCCCTCACCCTTCTGCCCACCTGGCCTCCTGCAGGGCTTCGCTTCCTGCTGAGGCCTCTGGTCTGCTGCACTTCATTCCCACATTCGTGGACATCTCACATGGAACGTGCAGGGGACCATGTCCCAGCAGCTTCCCAGCATGCTGGTGCCATCCGAGCCCGCCTGCCCCAGGCCGCAAAGCTTCGTGTCTGCGGGTGACTCACGGGTGGGCCAGATGCCTGGGTCCAGGGAGGCCCTGCCTCCTGCCCCCAGCCCTGGAGTGCCCAGTGGTCCTCCCATGCCCCTGTCTGGATGCGCTCAGCCCCTCCCAGCTTCTGGGGGCCTTTGTGAATCTCACCCAAATCCTCACTCAGGTCACCACGTCCCCCCACTTCTGAGGCACACACAGCGCCTGCCCAGCCCCTGGGCGGCCTGCCCCTGGTGCCACAGCTCCTCCCCTCTCCTGGGCTCCCTGCACCTGCTCTTTCCTCCCAACCTGCTCCTCCTTCTTCTCATCTTTTCTTATTTTTATTTATTTTGAGAAGTTTGAAAAGTTGGAAGTGTACAGTGAAGGAAATAGCAATTCCCTGTATTTTCACCACCAGGGACGCACAGCCGTCTGCGTTCTGTCACATTTGCTCACCATCCTCTTCTCTGCTTGTCCTTTTATTTAAACTAAACATTCCTTCACTCTCTCTTAAAAAAACCTGCAGATGGCACCCAGATCCCTCCTGCTTGCCTCCAGGCTCTCCTCTCTGCCCCTCAGCTTCTCTCCCGCCTGCTGTGCGATGTTGGATGTTGGATCACCGGCACATGCTCACAGCAGGACGTGTGTTCGCGGTGGCACGGATGCACACGTGGCACCTGCTTTCGTACCCTGACTCTCCACTTGCTTTCTCAGCCTACGGTGGGTTCACGATGCTGACGCCTGCAATATCAGGATCAGGATCTAGTTCACCCTTTTCACCTGCTGCCAACATCCTATTGCTTCCAGTTACTGGACTCGTCTGCTGTTGACGGGCGTTTAAACTGCAGATGAGCCGCTGTGGTTGTCCCACCCGGAGCTGGAATGGCCGGCTGTCGGGCGTGTGTGTTCTCAGTTTTATAGGTACAGCCACATGGCCCTCCAGGAGCTGGCCCAGGTTGTACCCCTGGTTGAGGAGTGGGGAAGGACGCTCCGGCTGACACTCTGGGGCAGCCTTGAAGACTGTTGTTTCCTCCTTGGGCAGGGCCGGGCCAGCCTGGCTCTGTGTGCCCTGGGATGCGGGCCACATGGCCGCTGTGGGCACCAGGGCACTGTGGGCTGCGGGATACAGATGTCCAAGGCCATGGGGCCAGGTGAGGTACTTGGGGTGGGGGCACAGGAGCAGCCTGAGAGCTCCCAGCCTGTCCCCCTCCAGAGCACAACCCACTCCACTCATCCTGCTGCTCCACAGGGTTCACACTGCTCCTCCCCACGCAGCCCGCCCCGGCTGTCCTGGTCCCCACTGCCGACAGCAGGAGACGTGGGGAAGGGTCCTCCCCCCGGGCCACAGCCTCTCCTTTGTGCCTCGCCGGCTGTGACAGGGCTGGCAGGACCCTGGCTGCAGGAGTGCAGCAAGCAAAACCCCTAAGGTGTTGGGTGAAGGCAGTGACACCTTCCTGTTGCAGCAGGAGTCACGTCATTGGACAAGCACTGCCCCCGACCCCACCCGTCACCAAACTCAGGGTTCGGGGCTGCTACCTGCAGTGCAGCCACCACTGGTGAAACCAGGGGTCGGGGTGGGGTCCTGGGCAGGGCCTGCGTGGGGCACAGTGAGTGCGTATGAGTGTGAGTGTGTGATGTGTATGGTGAGTGGTGTGTGTGGTGGGTGGTGTGTATGGTGGGTGGTATATGTGGCATTCAGAGTGTGTGTGTGTGGTGTGTATGGTGTGTGGCATTCAGAGTATGTGTGTGTGGTGTGTATGGTGCGTGGGGTGTGGTACATGGCATGCAGAGTGTGAGTGTGTGTGTGATGTGTATGTAGTGTGTGTGGTGTGCAGAGAGTGCGTGTGTGGTGGGTGTGGTACATGGTGTGTGTGGTGTGTGGTGTGTATGATGCTTGGTGTGTGTGGCAGTCAGAGTGTGTGTGTGTGGTGTGTAGGGTGCGTGGTGTGCAGAGTGTGTGTGTGGTGTGTGTGATGCTTGTGGTGTGTGGTGTGTACACTGT